>NC_057805.1:26661328-26685536 GCF_018294505.1 Triticum aestivum
GGTCGGGCGGGGACGGGCCCCTGTTGCTTCCCCGGTCGGGGGAACAGGGGGGAGGCGAGGGAGAGTGGGCTGGGCCGGGGGCGCGGGGGTGCGGGGGGTGCGGTGCAGATGGGCCACGGGTCCAGTGGGGGGGCCTGCTTTTTTTTTCTTTTGACTGTTTTGTTTTCTGTTTTCTCCTTTTGTTTATTTCCTTTTCTATTTTATTTCATTTAAAAGTATTTAGACATTTTATAAAAATGTGTTTTCTCCACGACAATTACCAGTGTATTATTTAGCACCCACTGAACATTTTTGTTGGAATTTTTGAAAACTTTTATTTTCCACTTTAATTATATTTGAATTTGAACTAAGAGTTTGAAAAGGGTGTGATTCCAATGTGATCAAGCCCTGTTTAGCAACATGACTAGCTTAATCACTAGGGGTTACTGTAGCATGATTCTCAGGGTGTTACAGCATCATTGAAGAGATTGATCCTGCGTGGATCCGACGCTTGTTACCTTTGAAGACTGTGCTTCTTCCAGACGGTTAGGCGTCATGGTCTAGAGCATCCAAGAGGAATTGTGGATCACCGAGTGACCGAGTTTGTGAAGGTTCGGAAGTCACCTGAAGACTTACCACGAGTGATTGGGCGAGGTCTGTGTGACCTTAGCTCAAGGAGAATACGGTGAGGACGGTGTGTCCGGGACTGTGTGTCCTCAGGTTTAAATACCTAGCCGCTCCAACCAGATGTACAACTGAGACAGCAGTTGGAACTGGTCTACCAAATCATTGTCTTCACCAAGCTTACTGGTTCTATTTCCTCAACTCTTTCATTTCCTCATTACTGTGTTGTGTGCTTGTCATATCTGTGTTTGAAGACTTTGACAGAAGACTTTCTCAATTTCCTCAGTTCAATTTCTTCAGTCTGTTTGTCTTCATCCTGTGCTATCCCGTGTTTACGCTTTCTGTACTCTGTGTTTGTCTTCATTTCATCATGATGACCATGCCTATGTTCTGCTATGCTCACTCTTGAGTACTTATTCCGCTGCAAGTAGTTCTTCGCTAAGGAATTTCCTCACCCGCAAATTCCTCAGTGAAGAATTCATAAAAATCGCCTATTCACCCCCCCTCTAGTCGATATAACGCACTTTCAATTGGTATCAGAGCAAGGTACTCCCTTGTTCTGTGTGATTTTGGTTTAACTGCCTGGAGTTTTAGTTATGTCGACCGCAGGTATGATCAAGGTCTCTGCTGGGTGTCCTACCTTCGATGGGACGGACTACCCCTACTGGAAGAATAAGATGTGAATGCATCTTGAGGCAATTGATAACAATCTCTGGTATGTTGTGGAAAATGGTGTTCCCTCTGTCCCACCCTCATTGAACGCTACCGATGTGAAGAGATTCAAGCAACTCGATTCTCAAGCGAAGAATATCATATGTGGCCATTTGAGCAAAGGACAGTATGGAAGAGTAAGTGCTTTGGAAACTGCTAAGCTTATCTGGGATAGGCTGTCCAAAGTGAATGAAGGAGTCTCAACTCAGCATGACTCTCGAGTTGATGTTCTTCGCAATCTCTTCAACCGCTTCAAAAGACTCGACAATGAAAATGTTCAACAAACCTTCGATCGCCTCACTGACATCTCAAATGAGCTTCAAGCGCTTGGTGCCACTAACATCACCGACCATGACGTGGTGAAGAAATTGTTGAGATCGCTTGATTCCTCATTTGATACTCTGGCATTGATGATACAAGAACATGCTGATTACAAGTCACTTGATCCCGCTGATATCCTCGAAAGGCTAAATACTCATGAGTTCCAGCTTGCTGAAAAGAGAGACCTCTATGGTTCGAGCTATGGCAGATCACGTGCACTGAAGGCCAAGGCAGTTTCTGTGTCTGAAGATGAAGACTCTGGCAGCAGCCTTGGTGATCCTGAAGAACTGAGCGAGGAACTAGCACTGCTCGTGAAGAAATTTCAAAAGTTCTCAAGACGTGGTCGCTTTGGAAGATCCTCAAGGAGCAATGATTCCTCATCCAGTGACTACAAGAAGAGGCTTTGTCACAAATGCAAGAAACCTGGACACTACATTCAAGATTGTCCTCAGTGGGAAAAGGAATCAAAGAAGAAGAAATACAAGGATTACAGTTCTGATGATGCGAAGAAAAAGAAGAAATCATCAAAATCTTCATCATCAAAATCCTCAGTCTTCATCTCACAAGAAGAGCAGCTCCAAGAAGGCTCGGGCATTCATTGGCAAGGAAATGGACTCTGAAGCTGAATCTGAGGAACATGAGGAAGAGGAGGCATCTGAGGAGTCCGAGTCTGGAGTAGCGAGTCTAGCTCTCGCTACTGTATTCGTCAGCAAGTCTATCTTCAACTCTGAAGAAAATGGCTTCACCAACAAGGCTGATGAAGGCAATGATGACCACGCTCCCACCTATTGCTTCATGGCAAAGGGTGCCAAGGTACTCAAATATACCTCCTCTGAATCTAGTGAGAATGAATCTGATGAAAACCTCAAGCCCAGCTACTCTAAACTTGCTAAGATTGATGTGAAAAAACAAAGGGCTTTTGAAAAGGTTCAAAACATGCTAGACAAAAGTGATGATATGTTGGGTGAAGAAATGGATCGCACTAAAACCTTGACTGAAAATCTTCAGACTTCAGACTAGGTTTGACAACCTTCAAGGTCATCATAACACTCTCTTATCTGATCATGAGAAGCTTTCTTATGAATTTCTTCAAAGAAAGCAAGATCTTGAGAAGCTAAGAGTGAGTTATGAAGATCATCAGAAGGAGCGTGATTCATTACTTGCTCAACAAATCAGCGCTGCTCAGGAAGAATTTGTTCCTCCATGTTTGAAATGCATTGAACGTGAATCTGCTAATTCTTCACCTGAATGTTCAAATGCTTCTAATGCTACAAATTCTTCAACTGTCTCTGCTATCACTAATTCCTCATCTGAGGACATTGCTAGTATCACTGACGATGCAGGGCTGAAGGAATTGTACATGACAGGCATGTACAAAAGCCTCGAAGGGCATCAGACTCTTTGTGATGTGCTTAAAAAGCAGATCCTCAACAGGAACCCTAGGAAAGAGGGTATTGCCTTTGAGAGGAAACTCAATGCTGATGGTACATATTGGAAGCCTGAGCACTACCCCAAAAACTCATGGGTTGCTGCAAAGGGACCTCCAGTTGATCCATCTAATTTATCTGGCTTTACATGTGAATCTTCTCATTCTTCTGATGAGTCATTTGACTCCAACTATAAACTGTTTAAAAATCAGAATGGTGAAGTATTTGCTAGATATGTTGGCAGTAACTGCAAGAACGTTTCTCCTATGAAGAAAATCTGGGTTCCCAAAAGGTGCCTGGAAAGTCTTCAGGTGAATGTCCTCATGACACCACCTGTGAAGAATAGGAACCCTAGATCAAATTCTTCATATGGACCAAATTCTTCATATGGATCCAAGTCCTCATACGGATCGAATTCCTCACATGGATCATATTCCTCAAAAGGATCAAAGTCCTCATATGAACATCATCATGCTAACAACTCTGTTTCGCAGGGAAGAGCTAAGGGCTATGAATATGAGCATTATTCTTCCAATCATTATGTTCATAAGTCCTCGAAGAATTTCTCTGCTTATTCATATGCTTACCCTAACTCCTCTTATGTGAAACGAAATGGATTGGCTTCTATGCCACCTTTCTCGTATGGAGCTCGCAGAGTGATGAACTCTTTGCCACCCCTTCAGATGTGGGTGGTGAAGAAAAAGGACTAATCTCTTATGCAGGGTTAGGTCTCCAGACGTGCTCAAACGTCTGAAGAATTTGCTGGAGACCTGAAAAGTGCCTGAAAGGACGCAGGCTAATCATGAAGAAATGAACTTTCATTTCTCACGTCCTCATACTGTTTTAACTGTTGCATTGCTTGATGAAATTGGTCTGATGAATTGTGATTTCATATTCTTCACTGATGAAGTATATGAAGTTCGTAAGCTGCACTAATTCATCTGCAGGATGATCAACCCAAAGCCACTGAGTGGGTCCTCGATAGTGGATTTACAAATCACATGACTGGTGACAAGAATCTATTGATGGATGCTCCCTTATCACCATCGCATCTGAAGCATATCATCTTCGCTGACAAAGGCAAAAGTCAGGTATTGGGTCTAGGTAAGGTTGCGATCACAAAGGATCGACACATGGACAAAGTCATGCTTGTCGAGTCCTTAGGATACAACCTTATGTCTGTCTCAATGCTTTGTGGTCTTGATATGGTTGTTTTCTTTGGCAAGTATCGTTGTGTTGTGGTTATGGAAGCTGACAATTCCAAAGTCTTCGAAGGCTTTAGGAGAGGAGACTTGTATATTGTTGATTTCTCTACAGGACCGCAACCACCCGTGTGCCTACTTGCAAAAGCTTCAGAAGGCTGGCTATGGCATCGATGACTTGGTCATGCAGGCATGAGGAATTTGCACATGCTTGCGAAGAAGAAGCACGTCATTGGCATTGAGAATGTCAAATTCCTCAAGGATCACTTATGCGGAGCCTGTGAAGCTGGAAAGATGACCAAGGCTAAGCATCCAGCAAAGACTATCATGACCACTACTCGACCATCTGAATTGCTTCATATGGATCTCTTTGGTCCTAACCATTACTCAGCAGTCACAAATGATGCATCTCTCTATGGCTTTGTTATTGTTGATGATTACTCTCGTTACACTTGGGTACATATTGTCACTTACAAACACGAAGTGCAGGAAGTCTTCAAACGATTTTCCTCGAGGGCTTCAACCAACTTCAGTGTGAAAATCAAGCACATCAGAAGTGAAAATGGAACTGAGTTCAAGAATTCTGGTCTTGATGACTATCTTGATGAACTTGGTATTACTCATGAGTTATCTGCTCCTTACACTCCTCAGCAGAATGACGTCGTGGAGCGCAAGAACAGAACTCTTGTTGAGATGGCTCGCACTATGCTTGATGAGTACAAGACGCCTTGTCACTTCTGGATTGAGGCAATTTATACTGCGTGCCACATCATCAACAGAGTATATCTTCACAAATTCTTCAAGAAGACTGCCTATGAACTCCTCACTGACAAGAAACCCAATGTGAGTTATTTCAAAGTCTTCGGTGCTAAATGTTGGATTAGAGATCCTCATCACAATGCTAAATTTGCACCAAAAGCACATGAAGGTTTTTATGCTTGGTTACAGAAAGGACTCGCACACCTACAGAGTCTTCAACAACGTTCTTCACAAGGTTGTTGAAACTGTAGATGTGCGGTTCGATGAAACTAATGGCTTTCAAAGAGAGCACCTACCCTCTGTGATAGATGAACCAACACCTGAGGAAACTATCAAGTTCAAGGCTACTGAGGATGTCATTCCTACCGAAGAATCTGCTGAAGAATTCATTCTAGAACGTGAAGAACGTCGAGCTAATGCACCTGAAGAAAATGCTGAAGAAAATGGTACTGAAGAAAATGCTGATCAAATTCCTCGACGACAACCAGCTCATCCTCGCATTGCAAAAGAAGTGCAAGTTGAAAAGATCATCGATGACATTGAAGCACCAGGTCCTCTCACACGCTCAAAAGCTTCACATTTATCTAACTTTTGTGGGCACTATGCTTTTGTCTCTATCACAGAGCCCACTAAGGTAGATGAAGCATTTCTGGAGCCTGAGTGGATTCAGGTCATGCAAGAAGAATTACATCAATTCGAGCTCAACAACGTCTGGGAACTGGTTAAACGTCCAGATCCTCGCAAGCACAATATCATTGGCACAAAGTGGATCTACCGCAACAAGCAAGATGAAAATGGCCTTGTGGTGAGGAATAAGGCACGGCTTGTAGCTCAAGGCTACACACAGGTTGAAGGAATTGATTTCGATGAAACTTTTGCACCTGTTGCTAGACTTGAAGCTATTCGCATATTACTTGCTTATTGCTAACCATCATGATACCACTTTATATCAAATGGATGTGAAAAGTGCATTCCTCAATGGTAAGCTTGAGGAAGAAGTATATGTTGCTCAACCCCCAGGTTTTGAAGATCCAAAGCATCCTGACAAAGTCTTCAGACTCAATAAGGCCCTCTATGGCCTCAAGCAGGCCCCTAGGGCATGGTATGATACTTTGAAGGAATTCCTCATGAAGAAAGGCTTCAAACCCGGTTCACTCGACCCTACTTTTTTCACTAAATCTTATGATGGTGAATTGTTTGTGTGCCAAATATATGTTGATGATATTATCTTTGGCTGTACTGACCAACGTTATAGTGATAAATTTGCCTATATGATGAGTGAAGAATATAAAATGTCTATGATGGGAGAATTGAAATTCTTCTTAGGTCTTCAAATTCGTCAACAACGCAATGGCATATTCATATCTCAGGAGAAATACCTCAAGGATGTACTGAGGAAATTCGGCATGCAAGATTGCAAAGGCGTCAAAATTCCGATGCCCACAAATGGCCATCTGTGCACTGATGAAAATGGTATTGACTTCGATCAAAAGGTATACCGCTCCATGATTGGTTCTTTATTGTATTTATGTGCATCTAGGCCAGACATTATGCTTAGTGTTGCATGTGTGCCCGATTTCAAGCTACACCGAAGGAATCACACCATAAGGCTGTGAAGCATATTCTTCGATATCTAGCTCACACACCAATACTTGGATTATGGTACCCCAAGGGCTCCGCTTTTGATCTCATTGGATATTCTGACTCTGACTATGCTGGTGATCGCGTGGATCGCAAGTCAACATCTGGTACATGTCATTTCCTCGGACGATCTTTGGTCTGTTGGTCCTCGAAGAAACAGAACTGCGTATCACTGTCTACTGCTGAAGCTGAGTACATTGCTGCTGGTTCTTGCTGTGCTCAATTGCTGTGGATGAAGCAAACTCTCAAGGACTACTGCGTCAACATGAAGAATGTGCCTCTCTACTGTGACAACGAGAGTGCCATCAAGATTGCTCACAACCCAGTTCAGCACTCGAAGATAAAGCACATTCAGATTCGTCATCATTTTCTTCGTGATCATGTGTTGAAGGGCGACATTTCTATTGAGCATGTGAAGACTGAAGAAAAACTAGCCGATATCTTCACAAATCCCTTGGATGAGAAGAGATTTAGCAAGTTGCGGTGTGAGCTAAATATCTTAGAATCTTCGAATGTTCTTTGAAAAGGACACTCATCCTAACACTTATGCAAAATTGATGACTTAGATGTGCAACACATGAAGAAACGTTTTTCTTCAATCAATGAAGAATAACACTCTAAGTGTGAAGAAATTAACGAAGAATTTGATTCTCAGAACCCTACGACAATTGTACGCGGTGTCTGAAATCATCATTCTTATACGGTGGGTCACGCCACCACCAAAAGTTGAAAATCTTCAATTTGAGTTTTTCCTCAGTGAAATTCCTCAGTGACTTTGCATTGTCTTCATTGTTTCCGTCGTTTTTCTTCATTGGCTATATATATATATATATGTTTATGTCCTCTACAGCATCCACTTATGGCTAATTCTTCAAGTTGGTTTTCTGCTAAGTGAATGTGATCGGACCCTTCACCCTCTATGCTATACTCAACCCAATCTATTCACAAATTCTTCATGTGCGTTCTATTTGAATCTCGTTCAAAATCTTCACTGTGTCCTTGTCAGCTGAAGAATTTGCGAATGGAACTTTTAACTTATCTTATCCAAATTTTCGGCTTTACCGCTCAAACCGTTCCGCATCCCACGAAATACTTATCTATTCACCCACGATCTAACACAATCTCCACTTCTCAGTACGTGGGTGACACATGTCAAGCGAATGAGAAGGGTCAGGGGCACGTTCGTCCAAAATCTTCAGGCGAACAGTTTTTCACCGTGGCTATAAACACCCCCTCTCCCCTTCCTCACTTCCTTTACTCCGCTCGACCTCTCTCCAGCTCGAGCTTCTCAAACCCTAGCGCCACCGCTACTTCATCGTCGCCGGTGAGGAAGAGCTTCACTGCCTCGACCTCGTCGCCGCCGTACTCGTGTCGGCCGCGGAAATCTTCACTCCGCCGCCGCCGTAGCCGTCTTCCTCGGCCGAGTTAGGGCGTGGAAGATCTGCACAGACGAACTTCTCATCTCTACCTGACAGTTCGTCGTGTTCTTCGTCCAGGGTAATTAAAAGTTACTTTTACTGCCCTCTTTGATTCAAATGATTTCTACAAAATCCTCAAAGGTGTTTATTCTTCAAATTCTTCACACACTAAACACCTCACATGTCATTTGTTCTTGATTCGTTTCTCTAAGCAATAATTTTTCTTCAAGATTCCTCAATTGTGTGGATCTTCGATCTATACAACTCTGGAACCTAAGACAAAGTACGCTTAGTGAAATTCTTCAAGACTCATCTGGTCAAATTCCTCAAACTTGTTCTTTTTGAAAAACCTTCTGAGAACGCATATGACCTCTCCAAATTCCTCACAACTATACTCTATTCACAGGTACTCATGTCCGCTACTGAATCTCTAGGTTCTCATCAACTTAACTCATTTGCAGCGTTCCTCGAAGAAAAGTTGCATACTTGTTCAGAGAATTCAACTGTTCAAATTCCTCATCTGAAGAAAATGGCTGATGGAAAGAAGCCACAGAAAGGAGGAAAGAGGCCTGAGGTCAACACTGCATTTGAAATTCCTAAGGACATCTATGCTGGGTACTGCACACCCCCCGAGGAAGATAAAAATCAGCGCAAGGTGAGCATTCAGAAGATAGAGAGGAGATGGGCAAGAGAGTGGAGGGAGTACAGGTATGTGACTCCCAAGTACATGAAGAAATTCACACTCAATCCTCCATGCCCAAGACCTCTGTTGGCACCTGGCCAAGAAGCTGATCCCACCAGCCTCAAGCGTGGTGAGGATTATCCTGATGAATGGGCCAAGCGCCAGGCCAAGCTGGCTAGACAAGCCAGAGAAGCAGTGAGGAAATTCAATGAAGACTCTGCTGCTGCTGTTGCTGCCGCTGAGGCCTCTGTCAAGCCGAAGAAATCCATGGCAAAGAATCCTGCGCATAAGCCAAGTGCTTCACCTTCAATGCCTTCAAGGCCAAGTTCCTCAGCAATGCCCTCACGGCCAGAATCCTCAAAGCCCTCACGGCCAATTCCTCACGCTGCTCCTGCTCCTCCAAAATCCTCAGCTCCTCCGCATAAGTCCTCAGCTGCTCCGACCAAATCCTCAGCACCTGTGCATCTTGCCACGTGCCAAAGGACTACAGGGATCTCTATTGCCTCAGGAGCTTCAGCTAGTTCCTCAGCTGCTCCAAATTCTTCAACAGGACCCTCTCTGCTGAAGACAAAGACCACTGCTGGACGAGGTTCTCGCCCAAGTCCTCACAAGAAGCAGGTCGCCTTCCAAGTGCCGTCTGAAGAAGACGAAGCTGATGATGAAGAACTTGCTGAAATCATCAGAGATAGGCAAGTCAGGGCCGCTAGAGCCAAGGGCACAAATGTGCCTCTGCTTTTGGATCCAAAGTTGATCCTCGATTACATTGATCTCTGGCACAGGAACCAAACACTCCTATGCCTGACTTCAAGCTGACTCCTGGCCAAAATCATATGCTGACTGCCTTCATCCAAGAAGAGAAATGGAAATTTGAGAAGGCCAGGCATATCAAGAAAGCGCAGTACAGGAAGGAGAAATTCCTGAAGAACAACGTTGTCTCTATGACAACTGATGATCTTGTGAAGATCCAGTCTGAAATCAAAGTTCTCAGCGATGATTTCAATGCTTACTATGCTGATTGGCAAGGAGCCAAGGTCAGGTTTGTTAAACTAACTGAGAAGTTCACCTCCAATGTTGCAGCCCCATCGCAACAAGAAATTCCTCAGACTGAAGCATCTGCTCAGCCAACTGAAGAACATGCCAGCACCGCTGATGACATTCAGGCTGCTGAAGAAAATGTGAGTTCCAGGGCTGATGACTGCATTCCAGCCGCTGATGAAATTGCCAGGGCATCCACTAGTGGTGCGCCTGAAGAAAATGAAGAGGTTAGGGCAATTGCATCAGTTGTGCCTGAAGAAAATCAACCACATTCCTCTGCTCCTCCAGCGCCTACCCCAACTCCAATTCTTCCATCTGCATCAGATGTGAAGAAGACCAAGGCTGCAGAGCGTGCAACAGTGAAGAAAAGGAAAGCATCAGCTTCATCAGATTCTTCAGCTCCAAAGAAGATGAAGAAATTGACCAGCTCAGTTGCAAACCCCATTGATGTTGTTCCGATCTCAACCATGCCATCAAAGGACCTTGTTCCTTTTGATGAAGAATATGTGATCCTAGCGAATCTGATGAAGAAAATCCTTCTGCTGCTTCGTCAGAGCAGATGGATGAAGAAATTGAAGTGGATGAAATCCCTTCAACTCCAGCTGTTTCCTCGCCTATGCCTCAGTTTACTACTGAAGAGGCCGGCGTTGAAGAAATAGAAGATGAAGACGTGGACATTGGTTGTACCACACCAGTGATGAATGATGACTTTTGGGAAAGTCAGCACCCCAACTCTCCACTCTTCACACCTTTACAGCAAATTCCTCAGTCCCCTGTTGCTACTGAAGTACAAATGGGATCTGAAGAAACTCGTGCAACCCCATCTGTCCATGAAGAAATTCCAGCCACTAGTGCTGAAGAAAATGTACATAAAGAATTGAAGACCCAGGCTGTCACTGGAGTAGAAGCTGAAATTCCTCAGCCTGAAGAACCTGAGATTGCGATTCCTGAGGTGATAATGCAATTGACTGACACTCCTCAGCCCAAGCCAAAGGATCCATTCTCAAAGAAGCAGAAATTCAAGGCTGATGATTTCTTTGGCGAGCACGTGTTCTTCACTGACTACAATCCCTATGATTCTGCTCGTCTTAGAAGGAAGCGCTTCTGGACCGCCAGCCAGGCCAACTTCTATTCTTCACTGCTCTTCAACAAGGACAAAGTCTTCGACCACGAGCATATTCCTCATGTGGACATGGAATCACTGCCATGCTTCACTCCTGTCCTCAGTGTGCTTCATGACACAGGCCTCCTCAACTTTTGCACAGACATAGTTGATTGGAATGAAGAATTCATTCTTCAATTCTATGCAACTTTGCACATCACAGGAGATCCTCACGATGTGAACTCCTGGGTTTTGGACTAGATGACTGAAAATACTCACTATAAGGCACCGGCCACTGAATTACTTCACGCCCTGCCCATCAGTTCTCCACCTGAAGGAGCTCGTTGCATGTACCAAAAACCTGAGCTTACTGATCACTATATGCAAGTGCTGATGAAGCCATTGAAACCAGGTCAAGCCTCAAGGACAAAATTCCTCGTGAAGGAATTGCAGTATGTACCAAGGACAGTCTATCGCATTCTGACGAAGACTATGAGTCCAATCAAAGGCCACGACTCATCTGATGAGGAAATTGTTGGCATCATGAAGAATCTGGTTTTCAACATCATTCATGGCATTCCTGTCAATTATCACGATTTCTTCATGAGGACTCTGGCAAATGTTGCACTTTCACCGTTTGAGCTGAAGCCTTATGCACCGTGGATTATGAGATTCATCAGAACAAGGTCTTCACTCAACTACAAAGCTGATTTTCAGAATCACCTCAGCTACTTGCCCCCGATTGAAGTCCTCAAGCGGACCTATTCCTCAGCTGACGAAAAGGGCAAGGCACCAGCTGTTATAGATGAAGGCATTCGTCCATTGGATGGTCAATTTCGCAAGGCTGCATCTTATTCCACCAATGATGACTCTGCCACTCATGATTCTGCTGCCCATGCCTCCAAGCCAAATCCTCAAGCTACTGCTCCTCGTGTGATGACTGACCGTGAACTTATGCTAAGTCTTCACCACAAGGTGGATCGAAACCATAAATGGGTTAAGCGTCAGTTTGGTTCAATTCTTCACAACATGACTGCTACACATAATGCAGTGAAGAAAAACCATTACTACCTCCATGAAGTCTTCGGTCGCACCTGGGCTGTTCTGTCTCACATTTACAGCGAAGAAGATCTGAAGAACATGGGTCTCAAGGAGGACTTTGACTGGTCTGCACCTCCACCGAAGAAATACAAGAAGGTCAAGGTTCCTTCCTTGGTGGCCAGCTCCTATTCTTCATCGCGCGAAACTGATGAGCATGAAGACTTGGACGACACTGCGGCAGGCCCTACATCAACAAACGACCTCAACAACGCTGGTGCTCCTTCATCAACTTGATATTCTTCAGGGGCGTTAGTCCTCATTTTCGAACCTTTTGGTCATTCGATGACAAAGGGGGAGAAATTTGACTTAGTCTTCAAGCGGGTCTATCTTTTATGGGCTTTTTTTCTAAGTTACAACTCTCGTTCTTTTGATGACTTTGTTGGATCGAGTTGTAAACTTAAAACTCTATGGTGGCCTGATACTTTTGCTGTTTCTTCTGCATGCTTATTCCTCGTTAATGTTATTGCACGCATGCTGAATTACATCGGTCACCATATTTCATCAAGCATTTCAAATTCTTCATATGTCAAATGTGTGTATGAATTACAAGATATAGGGGGAGATCTCCATGATTCAACTCTTCAAGTGTGCATTGCTTCAAAAGCAAATTCCTCACTATGCACATCTTCACGGGGAGTTCTTCTCTATCTTGCAATCAAATTCCTCAATATCAGTATTTGTTGGAAATATGCCCTAGAGGCAATAATAAAATGGTTATTATTATATTTCCTTGTTCATGATAATTGTCTATTGTTCATGCTATAATTCTGTTATCCGGAAATCGTAATACATGTGTGAACACATAGACCATAACATGTCCCTAGTGAGCCTCTAGTTGACTAGCTCGTTGATCAATAGATGGTTACGGTTTCCTGACCATGGACATTGGATGTCATTGATAACGGGATCACATCATTAGGAGAATGATGTGATGGACAAGACCCAATCCTAAGCATAGCACTAGATCGTGTAGTTCGTTTGCTAAAGCTTTTCTAATGTAAAGTATCATTTCCTTAGACCATGAGATCGTGCAACTCCCAGATACCGTAGGAATGCTTTGGGTGTACCAAACATCACAACGTAACTGGGTGGCTATAAAGGTGCACTACAGGTATCTCCGAAAGTGTCTGTTGGGTTGGCACGGATCGAGACTGGGATTTGTCACTCCGTATGACGGAGAGGTATCTCTGGGCCCACTCGGTAGGACATCATCATAATGAGCTCAATGTGATCAAGGAGTTGTTCACAGGATGATGTGTTACGGGAACGAGTAAAGAGACTTGCCGCAACGAGATTGAACAAGGTATCGGTATACCGACGATCGAATCTCGGGCAAGTATCGTACCGATAGACAAAGGGAATTGTATACGGGATTGATTGAATCCTCGACATCGTGGTTCATCCGATGAGATTATCGTGGAGCATGTGGGAGCCAACATGGGTATCCAGATCCCGCTGTTGGTTATTGACCGGAGAGTTGTCTCGGTCATGTCTACGTGTCTCCCGAACCTGTAGGGTCTACACACTTAAGGTTCGGTGACGCTAGAGTTGTAGAGATATTAGTATGCGGTTAACCGAAAGTTTTTCGGAGTCCCGGATGAGATCCCTAATGTCACGAGGAGTTCCGGAATGGTCCGGAGGTAAAGATTTATATATAGGAAGTCCAGTTTCGGCCACCGGGAGAGTTTCGGGGGTCACCGGTATTGTACCGGGACCACCGGAAGGGTCCCGGGGGTCCACCAGGTGGGGCCACCTATCCCGGAGGGCCCCATGGGCTGAAGTGGCGTGGGAACCAGCCCCTGGTGGGCTGGTGCGCCCCACCCAAGGGCCCAAGGCGCCTAGGGTTGGAAACCCTAGGGGGCCGTTGCCCCCCGAGGGGGCATGCGCCCCCCTGGTTGGAAACCCTAAGGGGGCCGTTGCCCCCCGAGGGGCCGCCGCCCCCCTCTAGATGGGATCTCCAAGGGGGCATGCGCCCCTTAGCCCCTATATATAGTGGAGGGGAGGGAGGGCAGCCACACCCTAAGCCCTGGCGCCTCCCTCTCCCTCCCGTGACACCTCTTCCTCCTCGAGTAGCGCTTGGCAAAGCCCTGCTGGAATCCCGCTGCTTCCACCACCACGCCGTCGTGCTGCTGGATCTCCATCAACTTCTCCTTCCCCCTTGCTGGATCAAGAAGGAGGAGACGTCTCCGCTCCGTACGTGTGTTGAACGCGGAGGTGCCGTCCGTTCGGCGCTAGGATCATCGGTGATTTGGATCACGACGAGTACGACTCCATCAACCCCGTTCTCTTGAACGCTTCCGCTCGCGATCTACAAGGGTATGTAGATGCACTCCTCTCTCTCTCGTTGCTAGATGACTCCATAGATTGATCTTGGTGATGCGTAGAAAATTTTAAATTTCTGTTACGATCCCCACCAGTGGCATCATGAGCTAGGTCTATGCGTAGTTTCTATGCACGAGTAGAACACAAGTTGTTGTGGGCGTCGATGTTTTCAATTTACTTGCCGTTACTAGTATTATCTTGATTCGGCGGCATCGTGGGATGAAGCGGCCCGGACCGACCTTACACGTACGCTTACGTGAGACAGGTTCCACCGACAGACATGCACTAGTTGCATAAGGTGGCTAGCGGGTGTCTGTCTTTCCCACTTTAGTCGGATCGGATTCAATGAAAAGGGTCCTTATGAAGGGTAAATAGAAATTGGCATATCACGTTGTGGTTTTGTTGTAGGTAAGAAACGTTCTTGCTAGAAACCTATAGCAGCCACGTAAAAATTTGCAACAACAATTAGAGGACGTCTAACTTGTTTTTGCAGCAAGTGTCATGTGATGTGATATGGCCAGAAGGATGTGATAAATGATATATGTGATGTATGAGATTGATCATGTTCTTGTAATAGGAATCACGACTTGCATGTCGATGAGTATGACAACCGGCAGGAGCCATAGGAGTTGTCTTAATTTATTTATGACCCGCGTGTCAACTGGAACGTCATGTAATTACTTTACTTTATTGCTAACCGTTAGCTACAGTAGTATAAGTAATAGTTGGCGAGACAACTTCATGAAGACACGATGATGGAGATCATGGTGTCATGCCGGTGACGATGATGATCATGGCGCCCCGAAGATGGAGATCAAAAGGAGCAAAATGATATTGGCCATATCATGTCACTATTTGATTGCATGTGATGTTTATCATGTTTTACATCTTATTTGCTTAGAACGACGGTAGCCTAAATAAGATGATCTCTCACTAAAATTTCAAGAATTGTGTTCCCCCTAACTGTGCACCGTTGCTAAAGTCCGTTGTTCCGAAGCACCACGTGATGATCGGGTGTGATAGGTCCTAATGTTCGCATACAACGGGTGTAAGCCAGATTTACACACGCAATACACTTAGGTTGACTTGACGAGCCTAGCATGTACAGACATGGCCTCAGAACACGGAAGACCGAAAGGTCGAACATGAGTCGTATAGAAGATACGATCAACATGAAGATGTTCACCGATGATGACTAGTCCGTCTCACGTGATGATCGGACATGGCCTAGTTGACTCGGATCATGTATCACTTAGATGACTAGAGGGATGTCTGTCTGAGTGGGAGTTCATTAATAATTTGATTAGATGAACTTAATTATCATGAACTTAGTCTAAAATCTTTACAATATGTCTTGTAGATCAAATGGCCCACGCTAATGTCAACCTCAACTTCAACGCGTTCCTAGAGAAAACCAAGCTGAAAGACGATGGTAGCAACTATACGGACTGGGTCCGGAACTTGAGGATCATCCTCATAGCTGCCAAGAAAGCATATGTCCTTGAAGCACCGCTAGGTGAAGCACCCGTCCCAGCAAACCAAGACGTTATGAACGCTTGGCAAACACGTGATGATGATTACTCCCTGGTTCAGTGCGGCATGCTTTACAGCTTAGAACCGGGGCTCCAAAAGCGTTTCGAGCAGCACGGAGCATATGAGATGTTCCAAGAGCTCAAAATGGTTTTCCAAGCTCATGCCCGTGTCGAGAGATATGAAGTCTCCGACAAGTTCTACAGTTGTAAGATGGAGGAGAATAGTTCCGTCAGCGAACACATACTCAAAATGTCTAGGTTGCACAACCGCTTGTCTCAGCTGGGAGTTAATCTCCCGGATGACGCGGTCGTTGACAGAATCCTTCAGTCGCTCCCACCTAGCTACAAGAGCTTTGTGATGAACTTCAATATGCAGGGGATGGAAAAGACCATTCCTGAGGTATATTCAATGCTGAAATCAGCGGAGGTTGAGATCAAAAAGGAACATCAAGTGTTGATGGTGAATAAAACCACTAAGTTCAAGAAAGGAAGGGTAAGAAGAACTTCAAGAAAGACGGCAAGGGAGTTGCCACGCCCGGTAAGCAAGCTGCCGGGAAGAAGACAAAGAATGGACCCAAGCCTGAGACTGAGTGCTTTTATTGCAAGGGAAATGATCACTGGAAGCGGAACTGCCCCAAGTACTTGGCGGATAAGAAGGCCGGCAATACCAAAGGTATATGTGATATACATGTTATTGATGTGTACCTAACCAGCGCTCGTAGTAGCTCCTGGGTATTTGATACCGGTGCGGTTGCTCATATTTTAACTCAAAGCAGGAGCTGCGGAATAAGCGGAGACTGGCGAAGGACGAGGTGACGATGCGCGCCGGGAATGGTTCCAAGGTCGATATGATCGCCGTCGGCACGCTGCTTCTACATTTACCTACGGGATTAGTTTTAAACCTCAATAATTGTTATTTAGTGCCAGCTTTGAGCATGAACATTGTATCTGGATCTCGTTTGATGCGAGATGGCTACTCATTTAAATCCGAGAATAATGGTTGTTCTATTTATATGAGAGATATGTTTTATGGTCATGCCCCGCTGGTCAATGGTTTATTCTTAATGAATCTCGAACGTGATGTTACACATATTCATAGTGTGAATGCCAAGAAATGTAAGGTTGATAATGATAGTCCCATATACTTGTGGCACTGCCGCCTTGGTCACATTGGTGTCAAACGCATGAAGAAACTCCATGCAGATGGACTTTTGGAGTCTCTTGATTATGAATCATTTGACATGTGCGAACCATGCCTCATGGGCAAAATGACCAAGACTCCGTTCTCCGGAACAATGGAGCGAGCAACCAACTTATTGGAAATCATACATACTGATGTGTGCGGTCCAATGAGCGTTGAGGCTCGCGGTGGCTATCGTTATGTTCTCACCCTCACTGATGACTTGAGTAGATATGGGTATGTCTACTTAATGAAACACAAGTCTGAGACCTTTGAAAAGTTCAAGGAATTTTAGAGTGAGGTTGAGAATCAACGTGACAGGAAAATAAAGTTCTTACGATCAGATCATGGAGGGGAATATTTGAGTCACGAATTTGGCACACACTTAAGGAAATGTGGAATTGTTTCACAACTCACGTCGCCTGGAACACCTCCGCGTAATGGTGTGTCCGAATGTCGTAATCGCACTCTATTGGATATGCTGCGATCTATGATGTCTCTTATCGATCTACCGCTATCATTTTGGGGTTATGCTTTAGAGACTGCCGCATTCACTTTAAATAGGGCTCCGTCAAAATCCATTGAGATGACACCGTATGAATTATGGTTTGGAAAGAAGCCTAAGCTGTCGTTTCTTAAAGTTTGGGGATGCGATGCTTATGTCAAGAAACTTCAACCTGAAAAGCTCTAACCCAAGTCGGAAAAATGCGTCTTCATAGGATACCCTAAGGAAACCATTGGGTATACCTTCTACCTCAGATCCGAAGGCAAGATCTTCGTTGCCAAGAACGGGTCCTTTCTGGAGAAAGAGTTTCTCTCGAAAGAAGTAAGTGGGAGGAAAGTGGAACTTGATGAGATGACCCCTCTCGAACCAGAAAGTAGCGCAGCACAAGAAAATGTTTCTATGGTGCCTGTACCGACTAGAGAGAAAGTTAATGATGACGATCATGATCAAGTTACCACTGAACTTCGTAGGTCCACAAGGACACGTTCCGCACCAGAGTGGTACGGCAACCCTGTCCTGGAAATCATGTTGTTGGACAACGGTGAACCTTCGAACTACGAAGAAGCAATGGCGGGCCCAGATTCCAACAAATGGCTTGAAGCCATGCAATCCGAAATAGGATCCATGTATGAAAACAAAGTATGGACTTTGACAGACTTGCCCGATGATCGGCGAGTGATAGAAAATAAATGGATCTTTAAGTAGAAGACGGACGCAGATGGAAATGTTACCATCTATAAAGCTCGACTCGTCGCTAAGGGTTATCGACAAGTTCAAGGAGTTGACTATGATGAGACCTTCTCACCCGTAGCGAAGCAGAAGTCGGTCTGAATCATGTTAGCAATTGCCGCATTCAACGATTATGAAATATGGCAAATGGACGTCAAAACGGCATTCCTTAACGGCTTCCTTAAGGAAGAATTGTATATGATGCAGCCAGAAGGTTTTGTCTATCCTAAGAATGCTGACAAGGTATGCAAGCTCCAGCGCTCAATCTATGGGCTGGTGCAGGCATCTCGGAGTTGGAACATTCGCTTTGATGAGATGATCAAAGCGTTTGGGTTTACACAGACTTATGGAGAAGCCTGTGTTTACAAGAAAGTGAGTGGGAGCTCTGTAGCATTTCTCATATTATATGTGGATGACATACTATTGATGGGAAATGATATAGAATTATTGGAAAGCATAAAGGCCTACTTGAATAAGTGTTTTTCAATGAAGGACCTTGGAGAAGCTGCTTACATATTAGGCATCAAGATCTATAGAGATAGATCGAGACGCCTCATAGGTCTTTCACAAAGCACATACCTTGACAAGATATGGAAGAAGTTCAATATGGATCAATTCAAGAAGGGGTTCTTGCCTGTATTGCAAGGCGTGAAATTGAGCACGACTCAATGCCCGACCATGGCAGAAGATAGAGAAAAGATGAGTGTCGTCCCCTATGCCTCGGCCATAGGGTCTATTATGTATGCCAGTCTGTGTACCAGACCTGATGTAAACCTTGCCGTAAGTTTGGTAGGAAGGTACCAAAGTAATCCCGGCATGGCACTGGACAGCGGTCAAGAACATCCTGAAGTACCTGAAAAGGACTAAGGATATGTTTCTCGTTTGTGGAGGTGACGAAGAGCTCGTCGTAAAGGGTTACGTCGATGCTAGCTTCGACACAGATCTGGATGACTCTAAGTCACAAACCGGATACGTGTATATTTTGAATGGTGGGGCGGTCAGCTGGTGCTGTTGCAAGCAAAGCGTCGTGGCGGGATCTACATGTGAAGCGGAGTACATGGCAGCCTCGGAGGCAGCACATGAAGCAATCTGGATGAAGGAGTTCATTGCCGACCTAGGAGTTATTCCCAATGCATCGGGGCCGATGAATCTCTTCTGTGACAACACTGGAGCTATTGCCCTTGCCAAGGAGCCCAGGTTTCACAAGAAGACCAGGCACATCAAGCGTCGCTTCAACTCCATTCGTGAAAATGTTCAAAATGGAGACATAGATATTTGTAAAGTGCATACGGATTTGAATGCGCAGATCCGTTGACTAAACCTCTTCCACGGGCGAAACATGATCAACACCAGAACTCTATGGGTGTATGATTCATCACAATGTAACTAGATTATTGACTCCAGTGCAAGTGGGAGACTGTTGGAAATATGCCCTAGAGGCAATAATAAAATGGTTATTATTATATTTCCTTGTTCATGATAATTGTCTATTGTTCATGCTATAATTGTGTTATCCGGAAATCGTAATACATGTGTGAACACATAGACCATAACATGTCCCTAGTGAGCCTCTAGTTGACTAGCTCGTTGATCAATAGATGGTTACGGTTTCCTGACCATGGACATTGGATGTCATTGATAACGGGATCACATCATTAGGAGAATCATGTGATGGACAAGACCCAATCCTAAGCATAGCACTATATCGTGTAGTTCGTTTGCTAAAGCTTTTCTAATGTCAAGTATCATTTCCTTATACCATGAGATCGTGCAACTCCCGGATACCGTAGGAATGCTTTGGGTGTACCAAACGTCACAACGTAACTGGGTGGCTATAAAGGTGCACTACAGGTATCTCCGAAAGTGTCTGTTGGGTTGGCACGGATCGAGACTGGGATTTATCACTCCATATGACGGAGAGGTATCTCTGGGCCCACTCGGTAGGACATCATCATAATGAGCTCAATGTGATCAAGGAGTTGTTCACATGATGATGTGTTACGGGAACGAGTAAAGAGACTTGCCGTAATGAGATTGAACAAGGTATCGGTATACCGATGATCAAATCTCGGGCAAGTATCGTACCGATAGACAAAGGGAATTGTATACGGGATTGATTGAATCCTCGACATCGTGGTTCATCCGATGAGATTATCGTGGAGCATGTGGGAGCCAACATGGGTATCCAGATCCCGCTGTAGGTTATTGACCGGAGAGTTGTCTCGGTCATGTCTACGTGTCTCCCGAACCCGTAGGGTCTACACACTTAAGGTTCGGTGATGCTAGAGTTGTAGAGATATTAGTATGCGGTTGACCGAAATTTGTTCGGAGTCCCGAATGAGATCTCGGACATCACGAGGAGTTCCGGAATGGTCCGGAGGTAAAGATTTATATATAGGAAGTCCAGTTTCGGCCACCGGGAGAGTTTCGGGGGTCATCGGTATTGTACCGGGACCACCGGAAGGGTCCCGGGAGTCCACCGGGTGGGGCCACCTATCCCGGAGGGCCCCATGGGCTGAAGTGGCATGGGAACCAGCCCCTGGTGGGCTGGTGAGCCCCACCCAAGGGCCCAAGGCGCCTAGGGTTGGAAACCCTAGGGGGCCGTTGCCCCCCGAGGGGGCATGCGCCCCCTGGTTGGAAACCCTAAGGGGGCCGTTGCCCCCCGAGGGGCTGCCGCCTCGGGGACCACCGCCCCCCTCTAGATGGGATCTCCAAGGGGGCATGCGCCCCCTAGCCCCTATATATAGTGGAGGGGAGGGACGGCAGCCACACCCTAAGCCCTGGCGCCTCCCTCTCCCTCCCGTGACACCTCTTCCTCCTCGAGTAGCGCTTGGCGAAGCCCTGCTGGAATCCCGCTGCTTCCACCACCACGCCGTCATGCTGCTGGATCTCCATCAACTTCTCCTTCCCCCTTGCTGGATCAAGAAGGAGGAGACGACTCCGCTCCGTACGTGTGTTGAACGCGGAGGTGCCGTCCGTTCGGCGCTAGGATCATCGGTGATTTGGATCACGACGAGTACGACTCCATCAACCCCGTTCTCTTGAACGCTTCCGCTCGCGATCTACAAGGGTATGTAGATGCACTCCTCTCTCTCTCGTTTCTAGATGACTCCATAGATTGATCTTGGTGATGCATAGAAAATTTTAAATTTCTGTTACGATCCCCAATAGTATTTACACTTCATATGTTTATCCCCGTTGAAAACTTAACCTATATTGTCATCAATCACCAAAAAGGGGGAGATTGTAAGTGCATCTAGTGCCCCTTAGTGATTTTGGTGTATTGAAGACTTATAGGTTAAGGGACTAATGTGTTTATGAGTGTACACAAGTCTATAAGTCTATGAGGAGTTTGATATTTACAGAGAAAGTCGACCCCTAAAAATGAAGTTCTTCGACTGAAGACTTTGGATTTCTGAAGACTTTCTGAAGACTTTGAAAGTGAAGAAATTGGTGTGACCTTGAAGACTTGGTATTCATTTGAGGAACATGAAGCGTGAAGACTTTTGTTTTCGTAGTTTCATTTTCTCTTTCTTGAGTCATAGGAAACACCGTACTATTAAAAGGGGTCGAGGAAATACTAAGGAGAAATTTCCATGTGATGCTCAACTCAAAATCCTACACCTACCAATCCCTTCGAGTGAAGCCATTGGAAATCTAAAACAGTTCAGTCATATTCTTCAGTGAGAGAGACGAAGTTCTTCTGGTCTCTGAGGAATTTGTTCTGACTGAGGAGTTAGGAATTCGCTAGTGCGGATTGCCTACACAGTGAGGAACATGATAGCCGTGAGGAATTTGATACTCAAATTTCCGACCGTTGCTGTGCTTGAGCAAAAATCATCAAGTGAGGAAAACCCAAACCCAAACACCTACAAACCCAAAGTGATTGAGCATCATTGAAGAGATTGATCCTGCGTGGATCCGACGCTTGTTACCTTTGAAGACTGTGCTTCTTCCAGACGGTTAGGCGTCATGGTCTAGAGCATCCAAGAGGAATTGTGGATCGCCGAGTGACCGAGTTTGTGAAGGTTCGGAAGTCACCTGAAGACTTACCACGAGTGATTGGGCGAGGTCTATGTGACCTTAGCTCAAGGAGAATACGGTGAGGACGGTGTGTCCTCAGGTTTAAATACCTAGCCGCTCCAACCAGATGTACAACTGAGGCAGCAGTTGGAACTGGTCTACCAAATCATTGTCTTCACCAAGCTTACTGGTTCTATTTCCTCAACTCTTTCATTTCCTCATTACTGTGTTGCGTGCTTGTCATATCTGTGTTTGAAGACTTTGACAGAAGACTTTCTCAATTTCCTCAGTTCAATTTCTTCAGTCTGTTTGTCTTCATCTTGTGCTATCGTGTGTTTACGCTTTCTGTACTTTGTGTTTGTCTTCATTTCATCATGATGACCATGCCTGTGTTCTGCTATGCTCACTCTTGAGTACTTATTCCACTGCAAGTAGTTCTTCGCTAAGGAATTTCCTCACCCGCAAATTCCTCAGTGAAGAATTCATAAAAATCGCCTATTCACCCCCCCTCTAGTCGATATAACGCACTTTCACGCTCACACACACACACACACTCTCTCTCTCCCTAGAGATATGTTGCGTTCCCTCATATGTCTCTCTAGCTATCACTCTCATTGTGAAATATCTTTCTCTCTCGCAGACACAAAACTCCGTCTCTCGGGATCTCATTTCTCTTTGATATTTGTTTGTATGTGAGTCACATGCACCCTCTCTCTATCTCTCTCACACCCACACACATAACTCAGCCTTCTGATCCACTCGACTCCTATCTCTAACGCACACTAGCTAGCATCTTTATCTTTCTATTTATCTGTTTCTCCATCAACCTTCTTTCTCGCCCTCACTCTTGCTTCCTATCACGCACACTATGTATGTTTCTCTCTACATGCACTCAAGTGCCCTCTTTTTACCTTTCTCTCACACACACATAACTTCACCCTCTGAACCACCCGGCGGTCATCTCCAACACTCAAACTAGCCAATGTCCCTCTAGGTAGCATTTCCATCTCTGTATCTATCTGTAGTTTCTCCGTCAACATTTCTTTCTCGCATGCACTCTTGCTTCCTATCACCCAGACTATATATGTCTCTCCATACATGCATTTATAGGTTGATCTCTTCTGCACAATCGTTGTGTCTCACTCCCTCTGCTCGCCATAGATGCGTGCTCCAGCCCACACGCCACTATCTCTTAAACACAAAACACATGCTCAATTGTCGGGCCTTCTTCCCTGCACTCTCACATGCATGCATATTGTCATACCGATCCGTCTCTCCCATGTCGTTGATCTTATGACTTATGTCTTCTTTATTTTATCTCGATCATGCGCGCGCGCACACACACACATCCCACGTATACATGTATACCTCTCGCACATGCATGTTCAAGGTCTCTATGTCTCCTTACGTAGTTAATTACCCTCAACCCTAACGCCACATCGAATCATTCTCTTCTTGTGTGCACATAACTTCTGTCTGGATGGGTAAAACACACACTCACACTTAACAATCTCCTTCTAGCTACCCCCCACTCACTCTTCCCCCATATCCCCGAAACTAATAAGACCATCCCTTCGTTTAATTCCCGCCTACATGCACCATCGATATATAGTAGTCTTCCACGGTGTCTCTCGAACAAACACGTTCTCTCGATGTCGACTCCTCTCACGCGCACACACCTTCTCTTCCCTCTCTACGGGCCTTTTCTCTCTCGCACCCCATCGTTGGTGGCCTCTGCCATACAATCACCTCTCTATGATGAAGCCACACACACTTAAATTACATCCGCCACCGAGGACCCCGCGTCACACACACACACACGCACCTACCCACCCTCCCCCCACACACGCACGCACGCACCCCCACCCCCCACACACACTAAGACTCCATCACACACACACACACGCACCCACCC
>NC_057805.1:26685823-26862162 GCF_018294505.1 Triticum aestivum
TTCCTACCACCCTTCGTCCAACCTTACCCGTATGATAAACAATCACCTTAATTTACTTGTATAACATGTACAAATTCCACTTTACTTTAGTAGTTAGCAAACTTATCATCTCTACTCTTATAAAAAACCGAGTTGGTGATGATGGTGTGCCTGCCATCTTGTAATATAAACCGTCCGATCTATATCTGACGGATAGAAAGCAAACTATGATAATTTTACAAAAGATACCCGCACCTCTCTCCACATCCTTATCTCCCACAACCTCATTGCTGAGCAATTAAAAAAGGAAGTCTCTGGAACAATCTAGCATGGTGGCCGTTGCCGCCTGCCGGCGTCGTCCATCCCCATGCCTCCGCCCAGTCCGACCACCAGTCACCACCATGCTCCACTCCTCACCTTATCTCTCATCTTTCATTTTTTCGATGAAATTATCGAGATACCAGTTTTCCGATAAAATTCTCGAGATATCATTAGTTTTTACACACGGGATTACTCCTGCATGGGTCAATCACAATAGGTGTTTTGCAAAAAAAATGCATACTGATGTTTCGTGCAATGCACGGGCATCTTGCTTGTAATTATATAACGCAAATCACGAGCAGGAAGTGACATTTTTTTTACACAACCACGTTAACATGGCCACGTAAATCACTAGCTAAAGTGTAATACCATTATACTTATATCCCGATGCAAAAGGTTGAGTACATGTCCGAAGAGTAGAGCCGCACACACGCACTCTATCTCTCAGAATCTCACACACACACCAGTTACGTGACGCCCACTTAAGCAGACACGTATGTTACAATTTGTGCACCCGCGGGTACACGTGATGGTGCACATTTATTTAAGCCGGACGGCGAACCCAAACAGTAGCTGCATTCATTCCCCTCCCACCGCCTCTTCTCTGGTCGCCGTCTCCCGGTAGCTATGGCCCGACCAAAGGTAACGACATACGCCATACTCCCGCCGGAGCGGCGCTTTAATCTGGAAATTTTAGTGGTCATGCATGCATCTTTTTGTGCTAGCACTCCTATATAAGGGTTGACCGGTCGCTTCGCACAGACGTGCGCGGGCGGTGGAAGAGGAAGGAGAAGGGAAGCGGGCTGTGGAATAACGTTTTTTACCACAATTTCTTACAAAACTGAGTGCAATAATTGAGTAGTTTTGCAAACTACCAGTACTACACCTGAAGCGGTTCAAAACCAATACTCCCTTGCCAGCGCGCGCTTCCCGCGTGAAACGGTCATCGTCGCCCTGTAGCGTCAGTGCCGCATTAATGCCCCGCCAGAGCGGAGGCGACCTCTCACTGGCGCTGGCTTTGAAGCAGCGCGACGGCCGAGAGAGCGCCGCTTCCCGGTGCAGGCGACTGCTCCGCGTCGAGGCTGGCCATAGTTTGGATGAGTCTCCATCGTGGGGAGCCACACTAACTGCGATGATATGGATCGTTCCATCTATGAAGAACACGTGGGACTGGAACTACGAGACGGACATGTACCCAGGAGTGGACGTACGAACCTGAGTAATGTAATGTAGTAAGTGAAGTAGAAAGGCACAAATAGTATGAACATGTGTGGCATATAGGCATTTGTCCCTTACTACGTACCACTAAATGTTGTACATGCAATGCACGATGATGTTATGGAGTACGTGCCTAAGTACTCTACTACTACTATATTAATTGGAGGCACATATTAGGTTTTATATTTGTTTACGTGTATGTCCTGAGACCTTCCAACTAGACGTGTCTTTATCTTCGGGTCGCACTTTGTATCGTTCATACCACTAGTACTACTACGTGTGGTCTCCAACCCAGAAGTGGGAGAAGTGGAGACGCTCTACCACGCTGTTCATATCCCACTCCTTTCGCTGACGTGTGGGACATCCAACACGTGCCGTGTTTGGCACTCCTTCGTCGTAAGAGTTGAAACGCTAGCATTCGTCAGAAATAAAAAAAATATAAATCAGCAGTGATACTATACCACGCGGTTTCCTTGCTCCTCGATATCGGAAAGAATACTTCCGTTCGCCAACATGTGGGACGTCGACCATCCTGGTCCACTTGCCATGCACACAGAACTCCAAGGGAGAGTCACCCTGGTCATCGCGCCGCAGTAATAATGACTAATGAGCCGTCAAATCACAGGCCCAACCTTTCCAACTGTGAACTTGCTCGGACGAAGGAACCATCGTGACTTCGTTGAATTTTGCTTCTTGAAGAAAACTACTGTACCAGCAGTACTGCTAGCTATAGTAGTTACTCTAGCAGAGGCCTCCTTTCGTTCTTAGGATAGGAATTTTATAGGAATATGGAAATCATAGGAAGTAAGACGACATGCATCTCAACTCCTATAGAGAAAGAGATGCCATTTGATGCATAGGATAGGAATTTTTTTCATTGAGTCTAGGCTAATGTACTGGTAATTTGCTCTAAAAACTACAGTAGTAAATAGTAGTACTGGTACATGCTCGTACTCTGACACAGACACACACACTAACTACTAGTACTACTACTTCTCACATGCTGGACAGATGCCGTCGTTCTCCATCCCGGCTTTGTCGGCGACACCCCATTGTGCTTGGATCTCCGCCGACCTCTCCGCAGCAGCGCGTGCGTCCTCTTCTTTCTTGCGGCAGCGGGCCTCTCTTTTCTTGAGTGCTTTCTGACTTCTCTACTGCCTCTGTGCAGCTTTGCCTGCCTCTTGCTCCACCACCCATTCGGCCTTGGCAGCTTCAAATTCCGCCCACGTAGGTGTGAGGTTGCGAGCGGCGATGAACTCGGCACGGCGGGATGCCATCGCTTCCCTACCATTGTGAGTGCGGTCGTGGGCGGCGAGGAACTCGGCATGGCGGGATGCCATCGCTTCCTTACCGGTTAGTGTGCGGCGCGGTGGCATGAACGACGCTTGGTGAGAGCTCTGGGGTGGAGTGGCCGAACAACCGCATAGTGCATTGGTTTGTCAAGAGCTCAAGGACAGAAGACGAAGGAAATTTGGATGCCCCTGCAATCCTGGTCATTTATTACCGAGTAAAATGCATTGGCGGTTGTCGATGTCAAAACCGGCGGATCTCGGGTAGGGGGTCCCGAACTGTGCGTCGAAGGTCGATGGTAACAGGAGACAGGGGACATGATGTTTACCCAGGTTCGGGCCCTCTCTATGGAGGTAATACCCTACTTCCTGCTTGATTGATCTTGATGAATATGAGTATTACAAGAGTTGATCTACCACGAGATCGTAATGGCTAAACCCTAGAAGCCTAGTCTGTTATGACTATGGTAATGAATATCTCCTTTTCGGACTACACCCTCCGGTTTATATAGACACCGGAGGGATCTAGGGTTACATAGAGTCGGTTACATAAGAAGGAATCTTCATAGTTGGTCGCCAAGCTTGCCTTCCATGCCAAGGAGAGTCCAATCCGGACACGGGTACAGTCTTCGGCGTTCACGTCTTGACAGCACACCAGTCCGGCCCATTGAAAATAGGCCGGACGCCCGAGGACCCCTTAGTCCAGGACTCCCTCAGTAGCCCCCGAACCAGTCTTCAATAGCGAGGTGTTCGGAACACAAATTGTCTTCGGCATTGCAAGGCGGGTTCCTCCTTTAACGATTTCCAAGTAGTGTATTCGGCCGTAGATTCAGTGTCTCCCCTCGGCTTTTGCGCGTTTTAATAACCTCGTCTTCCACGTGTCGAGCGAATGCGGGGGGTCAGGGTATTTGCAAATAACACCCCGTTTAGGCCAGGAAGAGTGCCTATTTAAAGAGATCGGATCTTAGATCCATTCAATATCTCGCGGAGAAAAATCCCCAAAGAATACTAGGAGAAGCCATTCCAACATGGCTAGCATTCACAATTCCTCCTTCGACTCAGAGAGAGGCGAGTGGGAGAGGTGCTTAGTGGCCTACAGCCAATTAGAGAAGCTGCAAACACAGGGATTCCTCCCCCCTACAGATCTGGTCCCTGTCCGAGCAGGGCAGGCTTCCCTTATTGGTGAGACCCAGGCGGAGGATTTTCCCAATCCATCCGGGAGGGAGCGAGTTTGTTTCGTCCCTTATCTGCTAAGGGGCATTGGGTATCCAGTCCATCCGTTCCCCCGGGGGCTTCTGGAATACTATGGCCTTCAGCTGCATAACTTTACTCCCGCCTCCATTCTGCATATTGCGGGCTATGTCGCTTTGTGCGAACTGTTCCTGGGCATTGAGGCCCATTTCAAACTGTGGAGAAAGTTATTCTGTCTTGTCCCACGCAACCACCAGGGGTCAATATTTGAAGTGGGCGGAGCCGAAGTATGGCGTGTCGCCGATACCGGATACCTGTCCGGCACACCAAGGAAGGCATCTGAAGAATGGCCTTCCGAATGGTTCTATATAGAAGACGTCGCTCTTCCGACCCAGTTCGCAAGGGTCTCCCAGAATTTGCAAGCGTTCCGTTGAAGAAACGTCACAGCTGGTGTCCCCGAAGTCTTGAAGAGGAGGACAGTGCGGAGGTTCGTCAGCTCCTGGGCAAGATAAGGATGCTTGGCCAGCCTGGTTTTACAGTAGTAGAGGTAATGGCGACCTCCATAGTGCGAGGGGTTCAGCCAGTTCAATACAGAGGGCTCCCAATGTGGCACTACAATGGGGAGGATGATGCCCCCCGTTGTGGTCGGAAAGGTCCAGACACCCCCGCCGCTCTAGCCAAGATACTGGCCGAGCTATTTAAAGGGGAGGAAGAAGAATTTCTCCGCATCAATCGCAGAGACGGGTACTCCATGTACAACCCTCCCAGCTGGGTAAGTCCCAACCCCTTTGCTTTTATTCACTCCGCTCTCTTAGCCATCTTTAACGAATTCCCAATCAGTCTATTTTGAAATAGCGCTGGCGGAAGGTAACCGAGGGGCTTAATAGCCCTGCCCCACAGCCGGAGAACCACAACCGGGAGCTTGATCCTGGGTTTGAAGAGGACCCGGATATATTCGTGGTACTCGCGGAAGGGGTGTTTTACCAGGCGAGCTATGGCGGCACGGAATTGGCCATCATCGCCGACTATCCAGGTCTTTTTCCAGCTTCCCACGTAAGTAATCAGGAGAAATCCCCCTCGAAAGAGTTTCCTCGCACTGCCTCACCCACCGCACTGTCTCATGCTTCAAAGGGGAGGCGTTCGGCACGTCATGCTACGCCAGGGATGACTCCAAGAAGAGCGGCTCCCGCGGCGAGCAAGGCCTCGAAAAGGAAGGCCGGCGAAGACAAGGCCGGTCCTTCGTCGAAGAGGTATGGATTTGAAGGTATGCTTTGGCAGTCGTCCCCAACCGTGATTGTTATGTTGGTGCTGTATCAGGAAAAAGGTTCGCCGGACTATGTCCGGGGATTCGGCCGGTCGCACTCCCAACAACCGGGATTTAGATCCCACCGGAGAGCTGGGGGGCGCTATGGGGACAACGCCGGACTGTCCTTCGGCCAAGGGTTCGGAAGACATGTCCGTTACCAACTCGGGAGTAGAGAGCACCATGAATCATTGGCGCTGCAGGGCTGTCTTACGAGACCCCAAGTTCTCGGGAGAGGCATTCAATGCCTTCAGCTCGGCTGACGCATACATCCGAGCTGCTCGAGATGGGCTTAGAAAAGCCACAAAGCAACATTTGACAGATGTGCAGGTAAGTTTTTCTTTGTCCGAAAAGGAGAACCATATGCCCGTAGCCCCCGAGACTGAAAGCGGTTGGTACAACTGATTTAAGGATCGTTGTATAACCAGGTCCTTACAGAGAAGAATGGCCTGCTAGCCCAAGAGCTGGAGTAGTGTTGGGCGCAGCTAAATGCTGCTACCGCCGAACTGGAAAACTTCAAGAAGGCGTCTTCTGGTAACATTCCCCTCCATCGAGGAATAATAATTGTATACCAACTGTACTAATACTGTTGCTGATCGCATAGTAGGATCGCCCGATCATCTTGAAGAGAAGTTGAAGATCGCCCGAGAGGGAGAAAAAGAGGCGAAAAGGCTACACGCCGCAGGCGAGCGTGTGCTGACCCGAGTCAGAGGGGAGAAAAACAAGCTACATGATTCCAACACTACATTGGGTGAAGAATTGAAAGATGTGCGAGCCCAGCTAGCCGACTCCGTGAAGGAGAACATGAAGCTGCCGGGCGGCATATTCAGTATGTGTCTGAACTATTTTTAAAGTAGTCCGGAGATAAATGGAACTGATATAGTTATGATTGCAGGTATATTGACGGGCCGTCATGAAGAGGAGGTGTCCGATCATCAAGTGATCTACTGCAAGGGCTATCGCAAGTGCACGAATAGGCTCGGCTGGCGATGCGGAGTGTTGCCAAGGCCCTATGGCCATCCGCCTCCCCTCCAGGAAGTACGGAGGAGCTTGTAGAGTAGTTTAAAGGAGCGCGGCGGTGTATCCGACTATGGAAGATATCGGCATGCCGAAAGGGTGCGCGAGAGGCCTGGGCCATGGTGAAGACGCGATATACCAAGCTGGATCCTAATCACATGGCCCATGTCGGACCGCTAGGGTCGAATGGGGAAGAAATTCCCGTTAGTTTAGTATATGACCAAGTAGAGGTGGCCACCAAATATTCCCAACAGGATTGTAAGTTAGACCGCCTTTTGGACGGTGTAGAGGAGGAAGTGTTTGAGTCCAAGTGACTATGTACTTCCCTTATATGTAACTCTAGCTGAATTGTATAGCATTTGTCATGGCAGACCTTTTCGCTTCGACCTCCGGACCCGAAGATGCGGAGTGTTTCCGAATACCCGCACGGCCGAATAGACCGGGGTATGCGTAGAAACTAGGCGTAGGGGTCATAGTTGCTTGAACAGACAAGTTGTATCCGGCTAGCTATGTTATGTTACATTGAGATTGTAAGAAACATCTTCCAGAGAGAATAATTCCGTTAAGGGTTCCTTTCCCTGGGTGTGCATGCATTAGTGTACATGTCCGAATTGTGATGTGAAAATCACAGTGTGTATAGCTTCTGGGGGTTCACAATGGAGTGAGTGCAAAAAACATCTTTAATTCACCGACCGAATATTCCCTTAAGAACGCTAGCTTTCGGCTTCACCCAGTCTGAGGTACACATCCGGATGACCCGGCAGTAACAATCGCAGAGGTGCTCCCGTTATGCCCTAGCCGAACTAACGGGAACGTAGGGCATAAGCACAGGAGCCAGGCAACCCAGCTTGGCCAAAACTTAAGTCATATCGATGCATATAGTGGCGAAGAAAAGGTACATATGGAAAAACTCATATGTGAAGAGCTTGATGCTCAAGGAATAATAATAAAAAGCTTCTGTCCAAGAAGCCCCCAGGTATAATGGACGTACATATTTAAAGATGTATGCGTCAGGGGTGTGCGGTCTAGACGTACGAAAGCTTTAAAGCGAGAAAGAAAAAAGTAATCAGAAAAGAGAGAAAAATAATGGAAACTACAGGGGAGAAGGAGACGAACAAGGAGTTCGGCGCTAGGTATAGAATCTTCGGAGTTTGGCCGCGTTCCAGGGGTTCGGTTCGAGGCGATTGTCTGATGCATCGCGAAGACGGTACACCCCTCCGGTGAGAACTTCGTCAATTATGAAGGGACCCTCCCATTTGGGCTTGAGTTTGTCCTTTTTCTTCTCCGGCAGGCGTAGAACAAGTTCGCCAATGTTGTACGTCTTGGCCCGTACTTCTCTGCTTTGATATCTTCGAGCCTGCTGTTGGTAAAATGCTGAATGGGCTTTTGCGACATCGCGCTCCTCTTCTAGGGCATCTAGGTTGTCCTGCCGATCAAGCTCGGCTTCTCTCTCTTCCTACATACGCACTCGAGGTGAGTCGTGGATAATATCGCAGGGCAATACAGCCTCCGCGCCATACACCATGAAGAAAGGTGTGTATCCGGTAGTACGGTTGGGCGTGGTCCGCAGCTCCCAGAGTACGGAGTCGAGCTCCTCAACCCAGTGCTTGTCTAATTCTCTCAAAGACCGCACTAGTCTAGGCTTGATGCCGCTCATAATAAGACCATTGGCTCGTTCGACTTGACCATTGGTTTGTGGGTGGTAGACGGAGGCGTAATCGAGTTTAATGCCAAGATTAGCACACCATGTTTTCACCTCGTCAGCTGTGAAATTAGAGCCGTTGTCGGTGATGATGCTATGTGGGACACCATAACGGTGCACAACACCGGATATGAAATCTATCACCGGGCCGGACTCAGCCGTTTTGATTGGTTTAGCCTCTATCCACTTAGTGAATTTGTCCACCATGACCAGCAGCTATTTTTTCTTATGGCTTCCCCCTTTAAGGGGTCCAACCATATCTAGTTCCCAGACCACGAAAGGCCAAGTAATGGGGATAGTTTGTAAGGCAGTTGGGGGCATGTGGCTTTCGTTGGCGAAGAGTTGGCATCCGACACAACATTGAACAAGGTCCTGCGCGTCTGCTCGGGCTGTCAGCCAATAAAACCCAGTACGGAAGGCCTTGCTAACAAGGGCCCGAGCTGCGGCGTGGTGTCCACCGAGACCCGCGTGAATTTCCACTAAAAGATGCCGCCCCTCTTCCTCGGAGATACATCTTTGAAGCACTCCGGTAGTACTTTTCTTGTATAGCTCTCCTTCGTGAACCTTGTAGGCCTTCGAACGCCGGACCATGCGGCGAGCCTCATTCTGGTCTTCGGGAAGCTCCTTCCTATTAATGTAGGCCAAGAAGGGTTCGGTCCATGGGGCAATGACTGCCATAATGGGATGAGCCGACGATGTTATTTCGGTGGCTGAGCCCCCGACACTATCGGTGTGTTCGGGATTTGAGGTTGTATTCGAATCTGGACTGTTGTTGCCGCCCTCCCCTTGCCACACCACGGATGGCTTGAAAAGCCTTTCCAAGAAAATGTTGGGTGGGACGGGGTCGCGCTTGGTGCCAATGCGAGCAAGGACGTCCGCTGCCTGATTACTTTCTTGGGTGACGTGATGAAATTTGAGCCCCTCGAACCGAGTTGACATTTTTAAGACGGCATTATGATAAGCTGCCATCTTTGGATCTTTGGCATCGAAGTCTCCATTTATTTGAGATATTGCGAGGTTTGAATCCCCACGCACCTCTAGGCGTTGGATGCCCATGGATACAGCCATCCGAAGACCATGCAATAGGGCCTCGTATTCGGCTGCGTTGTTGGAGTCTGTGTATAGTATTTAAAGTACATACTAGACGACATCTCCAGTGGGGGATGTTAAGACGACTCCCACTCCTAGCCCCGCCAGCATTTTGGAGCCGTCAAAATACATAACCCAATTGGAATATGCGCCGTACTCTTTAGGGAGTTCGGTCTCTGTCCATTCGGCGACGAAGTCAGCCAGCACTTGGGATTTGATGGCTCGACGTGGCTTGTATGCTATGTCAAATGGAAGTAGCTCTATGGCCCATTTGGCGATCCGTCCCGTGGCATCGCGGTTGTTTATTATGTCATTGAGTGGGACTTCAGAAGCCACCGTGATTGAACACTCCTGGAAGTAGTGTTGTAGCTTTCGGGATGCCATGAAGACCATGTATGCTATCTTTTGGTAATGGGGGTACCGGGATTTGCATGGTGTGAGGACAGTAGATACGTAGTATACTGGTTTTTGAAGTGGGAATTTGTGTCCGTCCTGTTCTCGTTCGACGACGAGCACAGCGCTCACCACCTGATGTGTTGCCGATATGTATAGCAACATGGGTTCGCTAGCGTTTGGTGCGGGCAGGATTGGGTTGCTTGCTAGGAGGGCCTTTATTCCTCCAATCCGGCAGTCATCGCGTCTGTCCATTCAAAGTTATTGGTGCGCCGTAAGAGGCAATAGAGTGGTAGTGCCTTTTCTCCTAATCTGGAGATAAAGTGACTTAACACTGCCACGCAACCAGCTAGTTTTTGGACTTGTTTGAGGTCTGTTGGCGTAGCCAACTGTGACAGAGCTCGGATTTTAGCTGGATTTGCTTCTATTCCTCTATTGGAAACGATGAAGCCCAGCAGTTTTCCAGCGGGGATGCCGAAGACACATTTTTCCGGGTTGATCTTAATGTCATACGCACGGAGGTTGTCGAATGTAAGACGTAAGTCGTCTATTAGTGTTTCGATGTGCCTAGTTTGGATGACGACGTCATCGACGTAGGCTTCTACTGTCTTGCCGATCTGCTTCTCCAGGCATGTTTGAATCATGCGTTGGTATGTGGCGCCGGCGTTCTTGAGCCCGAAGGGCATGGTGTTGAAGCAGAATGGCCCGTATGGGGTAATAAATGCTGTTGCAGCTTGATTGGACTCCTTCATTTTGATTTGATGGTATCCGGAATATGCATCGAGGAAACACAGTGAGTCGTGTCCTGCAGTGGCGTCAATGATTTGATCAATGCGGGGGAGGGGGAAGGGATCCTTAGGGCAAGCCTTGTTGAGGTCTTTGAAATCGACACACAGGCGCCAGGATTTGTCCTTCTTTGGTACCATCACCAGGTTTGCCAGCCAGTCCGGATGTTTGATTTATCTAATGAATCCGGCCTCGATAAGCTTGGCCAGCTCCTCCCCCATGGCTTGTCGCTTGGGTTCGGAAAAGCGCCGCAGTGTTTGCTTGACTGGTTTAAATCCCTTTAATATATTGAGACTATGTTCGGCCAGCTTGCGTGGGATCCGTGGCATATCTGAAGGGTGCCAGGCAAATATGTCCTAGTTTTCGCGCAGGAATTCTCGTAGTGCGGTGTCAACTGTTGGGTTCAGTTGCGCTCCGATAGATGCTGTCTTCTTGGGGTCCGTTGGGTGGACCTGGAATTTGACTATTTCTTCTGCTAGTTTGAAGGAGGTGGATTTGTGGCATTTATCGAGGATCACATCATCCCTGTCCGCCGTGGAGCGCAGTGCGGTTAATTCTTCAGCCGCGAGGGCTTTAGATAGCTCCTCAAGGGCCAGGGATGCGGTTTTGTTTTCAGCACGGAGTGCTATGTCCGGATCACTGACGAGAGTGATTATACCGTTTGGTCCGAGCATTTTGAGCTTCATATACCCGTAATGAGGTATAGCTTGGAAGCGTGTAAAAGCATCCCGCCCCAACATGGCGTGGTATCCGCTGCTGAAAGAGGCCACTTGGAAAGTGATTTCTTCGGATCGATAATTCTCCGGCATGCCGAATACCACGTCAAGTGTGATTTTGCCCGCGCACCGCGCCTCCTGACTGGGAATGATTCCTCGGAAGGTTGTGCTACTTTGCTTGATGCGGCTCCTGTCTATTTCCATTTTGTGGAGTGTGTCCTCATAAATGAGGTTTAGTCCATTGCCGCCGTCCATGAGGACCTTAGTAAGTCGAAACCCGTCCACGATGGGACTGAGGACTAATGCGGCTGGCACTCGGACTGTCCTGTACCTCGGTTCGTCACCGGCATTAAATGTTATAGCCGTGTCGTTCCAAGGGTTTATTGCAGCGATTTGGCAGACTTCGGTGAGGTCGCGAAGTGCCCTTTTGCGCTTGTTGTCTGAAGCGAATGTCTCGAAGACCGTAAATACTCTTGTGTCGTCATTTTCCGGAGGGTGCTGCTCTGTGGTGTCCTTGATAAGGATGTCCTCGCCGCTCTTGGCTACCTGCCGGAGTATCCAACATGCTCTAAGGCTGTGGGTTGCCACGATATCTGGTGTCGTGTGTATTTTGCATGGGCCATCGAGCCATCCCTCCAGAACAGTGCCGTGCCGCGTAATGGTTTATGTTTCTTGACTGTTGGACTGGGCATGCCACGAGGGTGCGCCCTCTTCGCCTGTAGGAGGAGTTGAGTTGGCACCGACAGTTCCCAGCAAGCTGCCTGAGTTTTCCAGGCGCTTTCCATCGCGCTGTACTTCTGTACGATAGTTACTAAGTCAGCGACCTTCAGTATGCGGCGGCGATTGATGGCGTTGAGAATTCCTTCGTCCGTGCAATTGTTGCAGAACGCTGATATCGCGTCCTCGTCGCGGCAATCTTTTACCTTGTCTTTGACAAGGAGGAATCTGGCCCAGAAGTGGTGGACCGTTTCCTGAGACTGCTGTTTTATGCTCATGAGAGCGTCTATGTCCGGGTGGGTGGGTTGAATTAAATCCGAACCCTGACCTGACCGATTATCCGGAGTCTGAAGACCTTCCAGACTCAACAGTCCGGGCTCCGGAGTATCTTCTGATTGTTTAGGACTGCCGTCCGATTCTATGTTCGAAGGGCTGGTCGCATCCTTTCGCTGGTGGGTATCCGGTTCTTCCTGATCGGCGATCCGAACATAGTCCGTCTTCGATATAGAAGAAGACTCGCCGTCCTGCACCTCGACTACCGCTATCTGGTGGGTGACCAGTGGAGTTTTGATTTCTCCTTGATCGGTTTTAGGCCCGATCAGATCATAATCTGTGGTGATTCCCAAAGCGGCGATGCGATCTAGGAGCTCGCTCAAGGACGAAAACTCTGCCGGATCCATCTGCTTGGAGTGTTCGGAGGTGATGCGAAGGGGGTTTTCGATGGCCCGAGAGGTCATCATCGGCTCAACGGCCGAACGGGCGATCATGGTAAAGCCGCCCAGCCGGAGGGTTTGGCCTGGGGCCAGGACTCCCCCGGAGGTGATGTTGTATTTAAGGACAAGGCGAGCCATCGAACCTTTCGTCGACGTCACAGTGGAACTCTCAAAGAAATCACCAATGTCGGTGTCAAAACCGGCGGATCTCGGGTTGGGGGTCCCGAACTGTGCGTCTAAGGTCGATGGTAACAGGAGACAGGGGACACGATGTTTACCCAGGTTCGGGCCCTCTCTATGGAGGTAATACCCTACTTCCTGCTTGATTGATCTTGATGAATGTGAGTATTACAAGAGTTGATCTACCACGAGATCGTAATTGATAAACCCTAGAAGCCTAGCCTGTTATGACTATGGTAATGAATATCTCGTTTACGGACTACACCCTCCGGTTTATATAGACACCGGAGGGATCTAGGGTTACATAGAGTCGGTTACATAAGAAGGAATCTTCATAGTTGGTCGCCAAGCTTGCCTGCCACGCCAAGGAGAGTCCAATCCGGACACGGGTACAGTCTTCGGCCTTCACGTCTTCACAACCCACCAGTCCGGCCCATTGATAATAGGCCGGACGCCCGAGGACCCCTTAGTCCAGGACTCCCTCAGCGGTCATCGAACTTGTCTTGATAGCTCACTTTGATTATTATATTATATGTGATGCACACATTAGCGCACACCATCCATAGAGGCAATTAGCATGCACGCGTGCAGACACTCACGCTCACGCTGTCAAACCATGCTAATGCATGCACGTCGCCCTCTCAATCAAAGTCTTGCTCATGGCTCAACGCAAACGGCGAGCCCGTCACCTGCGCGCCCCGGCGGTGCCTGACATTACTGTTTAGACGTTTGATGGAGGCCTCCGCGAACTCCAAGCATGTATTCACCTGGCTCAACACCAACGGTCATACTCGGGACTCGGCGCCTTGCTCATGTATATCATCCATCACAACGACAATATATAAAATAGCCTAGCTAGAGAGGTTACTATGGTACGGAGTATGTACTATCGTGAGCGACCGATCATAGTGCCACTGCACACGAGTGTGTGTCTGATCGATTCGTCCATTATTCGTAAGTTATGCATGGTTGTGTGGTGTCTAATGGTGGTCGTCGAAGGCTAGCTGGTGACAAGACCGGTTGCATGGACGCCTGGTTGTCAATATGTGCTGCATACGCTTCAAAGGCTCGTCATCCATGAGTTCACATTTTACCACCACGCCAGCGTCTGACCGCCCCGGCCTACCGAAACCCCTTCCATCGCTAGCGCGCGCTTCCCGCCTGAAACGGTCATCGTCTCTCCAGAACGTCAATGCCGCATTCACCGGACTTAACTGCTGGTGTAGTTGGTGTGTCATTGACATGTGGGCTAGATGCCCGTTCGGCCCACATGTCAGTGACCCAACGCACATGCAGTTAAGTCACTGAAGCAGTGTCCGCATTCACGCCCGACGAACCTACTCCGGCGCCATCCGTCCATCCATCTGCCGTGGCTCATTGCCATTCGCCCGCTATATTAACTTGAGCCCCAGCTCCCAGCCATAGCCAAAGACCCACACTCATTCTCCTCCGGTCCCTTCCTTCTGTCGGCACCACTCCAACCATGGCCTCCTGGCGCTCCAAAGCTCTCTTGGACGTACTGTCGCAGGAGCAGACGAAGGACATCGGTGGCTCCACTCCAGGCGCCCTCCAAGGCTCTCTTGGACGTACTGTCGCAGGAGCAGACGAAGGAGATCGCCAGCTCCCCCCCGGCTGCCCTCCGCCGCCACTACCACGAAGCCGGCGCGCGTGCGCGGGTGCAGCCGACAGCGAGGAAGAGTAGTACACGGTAGGTCGCCGCCGCTCTGGTCCCAGGAAGGCCGCCGCTCCTCCACTCAGTCGAGCCAAGCTTGGTGGGATAAACATCGGCGGCTGATTAGCCGCTTGACGGCGACATGGAGGCGGAAATCTTCAGAACCTTGTGCTCCGGAGGAGGAGGTTATCGAGGCGGATGAGGAGGAGGCAAAGGCAATGGCCGGCTTTCTCGGGTTCATGGCCGGACATGGTAGTCGGGCGCTGGCGATCGTTTAGATTAGGTTTATAGTAGGTTTTAGTATGGTTTGTGCGAAATATGTAATGATTTTCGTCCAGTTTGTAGGAAAAGTTTTCGAAATGTAATGAATTTCATCCGGTTAATTTGAAATTTGTTTTGTTTGCACGAATTTCGTCCGGTTAGTTCATATAGTTGTCGAAAGGTATGCGGGCAGCATTGGATGGCATCCATCAGCGTCCTCGGACAGATGCCGGTGTAAATTTGTGGGCCAGGGCTGGAGATGCCCTAACTATCATGCTATCACTAACAGTGCTCCATTATTTGGCAGGGAACAGTTACCCCTCGATCAAAATCAGACCCGCCGTGTTTCGCACTCCTCCCAGTAAGAGTGTAAACTCTTGCTTACATAAAAATGGAGCAAGTGGACGGCACTGTAGCACGTCATATCACTCAAACTAGCCTGCCTAACGCGCGGGAAAGCACCGCCCTCGTCATTTCGTTGTGCATGCTCATCGGGGGATCCCATCCCTCCGGGGGCCATCTCCTCGTCCTCGATGGGGGCCATCACCTTGCCAGGGGAATACTGCTTCTCAACGGCGACTATCTCCTCAAACTCGGCCTTGAGCCTCGCATAGGTGGCCATTAGAGTTTCTGGGGTAGGCACGGTGGGGCCCTTGCTGTTCTTCCAACTTTCTTTGAGGAGTTCGTCCGCCAACGTCGTCAACTCTTTGGCCAGTGCTTGTTTCTTGGAGTTCTTTGTCTCCATGGGTTGGCCCGCCAACATGGTCAACTCGTTGGTCGGTGCTCGCTTCCTGGAGATCGCTGTCTCCAGTGGGTTGCCCGCCGGCAACTCTTTGCCTAGTGCTCCAGGATCCATCAATGAACCGACAAACAAAAAGCAATCGAAAGGAAACCACGATCGCAATGAAAACGGGAAAAGAATAGGCTGTGAGAATCGGTCGGTCCTTCGCAAAAAGAAGATTCTTGGAATGAAAATATAGCAGCATCACTGATTCGCCCACCTTTCCTTCGTTGGTACATAAGAAAAATGGCAGAAGTGAGTAGCCTGGAGTGAGGTTTTCTTCAAGAAAGGGGAGAAAGGGCTTCAACGAGCGTTCCAGTGAAATGATGGTTGCTTCGTCCAGTCCAACTTCGAGGCCACTTTACCACTGCTGGTAAAGGTGTGGGTTTTGTGATATGACGGGTCATGACGGCCACACCGGGGTGACCGGTGAGTCTCGACTGTAGCACCTCGCTATGATTTGGTGGATGGCACGCGGGCCCGGATGCTTTGATGTCCCGCATGTAGATAGAGCGGCTAGTCATATAGGAGTGCTCAATATTGTGAACCGCGACCAAGGTGGAGAGGAAAACGAGAGAACTATGTAATTAATGCATGAGTTTAATTAGGGTAGTTTTGTAAAGTACGAGATACATTCCTCCAATCACAAAATGCCTTGGTTGATGAGATTTGAGATTTGAGCCAGTACTGCACGCGGTGTAGTCTAGTCACTTGTTGAAATCTCTAGAAAGGCAAATACTCCTTTCCGGTTTACATGGCTATACTAGCAAGTACTAGTACAACAATAGTGGGCTCAAATAGATATTTTGTCTCATGCAAGAGCCTGGCTATATGCGTGCTCCAAGGCTCCGCACCACGCCCCACCCCTACACAAAGACTGCCACGCGAGCGTTCGTAACTGCCACATTCGGGTTGCGCTTGGATCTTCTCCTCTTCGAGAAGACGAACAATGATGTTACTACTACTTCTACAGTATCGAATCCACTACTTCATGTCCGTCCACTGCGTGCGGGAGGGATAGCCACCGTGCGCATGGGCGAGGGAGAAGGCGTGTAGTAGTAAAATCAAGCTTCTCCTCGTTGTACGAGTTGACGCGACACATCATAGCACTGGCCCCACATGGTTGCCTCTAAATTTGGCTGAAAGACCCGCAGTGTACAATACTCCATTTGCTGCAACCTCTAACATTTACCCCATCACAAATTAAAATATATATCCCTATCTTGACCAGATGAGCGTGCAAACTAGAATCACCAGGATGACAGGTAGGGCCAGAAGATTATTTTAATAAAAAAAAGCATGGAGCCGACCCCAACGATTTTAAGCTTACAGGCATGGTACACACTATCCTAGACTACTCTACACATGAAACTGCCACACGAGCGTCCGGGCTACGCTTGGCTCTTCGCCTCTTCGGGAAGTCGAACAATGATGGAGTACTACTGCAGTGGAGGAATACTACAGTATGCTTCTGGCCATCTGATATCGATTGAACTGCTGCATGTCCACCGCGTGCGGGAGGGAGAGCGTGTAGCGAACGAAAGCTACTCCTAGTCCTGCCAGCCACCACGCTCATGGGCAAGGGAGGGATGCAGCTTCATTGACTTACTGCTCCTGCCTTTGCGTCTATGACAGGTGGGCCCAATAGGTTGGTGGCCCACATGTCATGCAGCCAAAGGCAGGTGCGGTTAAGGCGAGAGGGCGTTGTAGTAATCAAACTTCTCGGTTTTGTACGAGTTGACGCGATACATCAAAGCACTGCACTCGATATATTTCAATAATTTGCGTTTACCGATGCATTAGTTACTCCCTCCATTCCTAAATATGTCTTTTTAGACATTTCAAATGGACTACAAAATACGGATGTATGTAAACATATTTTAGAGTGTAGATTCACTCATTTTGCTTCGTATGCAGTCACTTGTTGCAATCTCTAAAAAGACTTATATTTGGAAACGGAGGGAGTACAACGCATGGATGCATGCCGTGACTTTCCTTTTGATACTTGCATGTGTTGATTTGATGCACCTTGCAAAATTTTGACTATGAATTTAACTAACCAAATGTTCATGGATGTCACAAAAAATTACGGGGCTGTTTGGATTGTGACTATGTTTGTCTTGTGTTGCCACATTATTTTTGCCACACTTGCCTAACTTGAGTTGTGCAAATTGTTAGACACACTTTGGCTTGCCTAAGGGAATCTTGCCACACTTTTTGTGTCTATGACATGTGGGGTTCACTGCTAATAAAAAAATTCTTGTCTTAGGTGTGGCTAGAACCAAACACCCACCTAACTTGGTCAAATTTGCCTAAGGTGAGGTGTGGCAATATGTGGCTGGAAACCAAACAGCCCCTACATCACTGAAAACTATGTTCAAATACGAATCAAACGATATATTTTTGTTAACATGCACTAACATTTTGTCAGTTAAGTCTTTGGTTAAAATTTAGCACCAATTACAAAGGGGCCCAATAAATATTGTACTCTCACATTTTGTTTTGAGGATACTCCCACATACTCCCTCCGTTCCCAAATATAAGTCCTTTTAGAGATTCTAACAAGTGACTACATACGGAGCAAAATGAACTAATCCATACTTTAAAATATGTCTACATACATCCGTATGTTGTAGTCCATTTGAAATGTCTAAAAAGACTTATATTTAGGAACGGAGGGAGTAGAAAATATAAATAATAATGCATGTTGGGGCAGCCCATGTTTTCGATAATTTTAGCCGTGGGCTTGTTCACAATATTTACGAGGGGGTGGTTGTTCATTTAATGGAGGGTCTTGTACACTTGAACGATACAAAGTGCTTGGTGGCACACGCTAACACCACTTGGAATAAGCGGGTAGCTATCTCACAAAAACAATCAACAACTAAAAAACGGCGACCTGGCAGGTACACAATTTTAAACGATTGTTTTGATGGAGTGAAAAAGGAAAACTACCCCACTATGTATATATAGGCCGGAGCCTCCGCGCTTGCTTGCTAGGGTTGCTCTATTCACACACTCTCATCCTCTCCAGATCTAAACAAGATAGCGGTGGTAACACTGTCTTTCTATCCTCACCGCTGGTTACAGATCCAGACGTATCCCCCTCCGCCGGTGAAGGGGAGGAGGGGCGGCGTTTAGGCCATCATCGACAGCGAGGGAGGAGACCCACTGCCGGCTGCACCGTTATCTCTGGTCGAGCGCTGGCACGGGAGGTCCTCCGATCCCTTCGTCGTTGCCCTAGTGTGGGCGGATCCGGCCTCCCACCGCCCACCTATCCACATCCCGACGACCTTCAGGTATATCTTCCTTCGAAACTACCTTAGCTCTACTTCCCCAGTTTGCTACGTCGCTGCATGTGCATCATTTTCTACCTCTCAGCCCCTCTCGATCGGATGGTCCAACGTCACCTATTTTTTCTATTGTTAGAGGTAAAGCTACTTCATGGAGTCGAATCTTGTACTTGGTTCAAACAAGAAATAAAGTGGGGGTGGGGGAATTTAGTATGTACATCGGACTTGGTACAAACAGGAAGGAAAGGGGGTGAAAGTAGTACAGACTAGTCATCCAACCGGTCTCTTGGTCGAAAAGGGAAATATAGGGGTAATGCTGTACACAGTGGTATGACCATGACTAGATTTGCTATCCACACATAGGAGTAGGTGGCTAGAGTGAACAAAAATGGGACCAACGCAGATATGTTTCTTGGACGTTTGTTTCTCGGGGCAACAAACTCTGAATCACCACTTTATGCCCCTGTTTAGGTACATGGTGCTGGACTGCTGGTGCCCCCACTGTCCCATGCCCTTATACCAAATATTTAGCTATTCTTAATCTAATGCCCCTGGTAAAATGAAGCCATGCCACTGTTATAAGCCATGACAAGTTTAGCCAAATGTTTTTGCCTGTAATTGTTTGAGACTCTGACTGTTTCCATTGTAGATTTTTGTGCAAACAGGGATATCCATTTCACCAGGTTGTTGTTGTGACCTTTTGGTGCACTGCACAAAACACTTCTTAAAAGAAGTGACTTTTGTGCTGTTTAACTAGAATGTCAGAATGGAACAGTTGATTCATTTCGGTGGAACTGCACAAAGGGAGATATGTGTTCCAATCCTCATCATCCATATTGGCGCCATAACCTTCCTTTAGGTAAGAATGATATTTAATGCATGTGTTCATCTCTATTTTGCGACTCCCATGAGAAAATAATGCTATTGTTTACTAGTACACTTGTACTCCCTCACTGACAAAACCAATTCAGAAATAGAAGGCCAATCATGTACTTGGTTTCACCAACTAGTGAGGAGAAAGAGAAACAGAGCATGAAGAGGAAGAAGAAGAAGAAGAATAAATAGTGCCAAGGTGATCTTGCTGAAGCCAGAGGCCTCAGTCGTGGCCATTCAAGGGCTCCGGTAATGTCTACCTTACATGTGAGACGATCCTCCAGGGAGCCCTTCCACTTCTGCTGTCTCTCCTGCAAGGTCACTTACTTAATTAGGAGTACTTAAGTACCACTAATTTATTGCTGCCTAATTTTCCTGTCGGAGTTAAACAAATCTTTAGTAGCACCCTATGCTGAATCATGTACGTGTGCATGTTTGTCTATGGAGGTGAATCATGTGGTGGAGCAGGGAGGGAATATTATTAGTGTCATGACATAATAGTGCTATTGTTTTGCATGTCAATTTATTGTGATTGGTTCAATGAGGCAATGTTTTGCGTATTGTCCATCATGAATTTGATGCTACTGTTAGAGTAATATGCTAATGTCTTTCTATCCTTTCTCACCAAGCTAATGAAGGTTTCACCTTGTTCCTACTTGTGCAAACAAGGATCATGTTGTGCCAATCATACATTTTACTGGAACTACACAAGACAATACAATGAACTGTATACCAGCCAGCGCTTTAACTCTGCTGGAAGTTCTTGATAATCTTTCGATATAATCTCAGCACTGGTAAACAAGAGTGATTTCAACCATACATTTGAAGTGCACAAAAATATATACTATTGAGTGATTCCAGTGAGTGCTTTATCATCTCTTCTGGGACTACATGGATAAGCTTTTTTCTCAGGTTGGTACCGGCCTAAGGCCTTCATCCATATTAGTTTGCTGTCATCTCTATTTGTATCATGCTACTGTCATGAGAAACTCCTTTATCTTTGCACGTTAAAGTTTTGCAACCTATGATACATGGCAATGCTTTGAGTGTTGAGCTAATTGGCACTGATTAAATAAGCAAATACCTCTCTTTAAGCAAGATTACTATGTTGCTAACTTTACCCATTAAGATAGTGAGGGTGCTTCTATTTGTTAGTGTATGTGTCATCAACTAGTCCCACTATTACAGTAATCTCACTCTCTCAATATATGTGCCAACAGGGATGCTTGATTTTGGTGGAACTGCACAAAAACTTTGGGTGCTTCATTGCCTCGACAACTTCCTTCCTTTCCTATCAGTCGCTAATCTAGGCTTGCTTTCTTCCTTTGCTGTCAGTCGCTTGGCTTATCTCGACTTCGAGTCAAAGGAAATAGTAATTGATATGCTACCTCACACAGGTTGGTACTGGTCTTTATCCTGATTATTGTGCTTGTCATATGTATTGGTAATTTGGTATTGTGTTACTGTTTGTCGATTTCATAAAGGAGTAACTTGGAGCCTGAACTCGCATGCAAATCATTACATTGGGTGATTTCATTAGAACTGCACAAAAAGATCAGATGGACATATACTTATGCTGCTGCTATGTACTCCAAAGTTCACTCAGACAAGCATCGATGTTGACAAGAAGTGCCTATATTCATTCGAATATCAACCAGCGTTAACCACTTGTCAAACTCCAAGTATTAGGAGAGTGAACGCCAAAAATATTTCTTGGCGCATAGCCCAGAAAAACGCAGTCCAGTCTTTGGTCCCAACTTGTGCCTTTTGGTTATCGACACATATGGTAGCGAACTGTATGGCATGGAGTCTAAAGATTCCAGACAAGTTGGTTGACGCGTATATTCATCTGGCACTTAATCAGTCTGCATGCCAGGGATGCTCCATTTCAGTTGAACTGCACAAATAATTGGGTGGTTCATTTTCTCAACCGCCTCCTTTCTTGTCTGCAATGTAGAATTTTGGCGAGCTACAGGACCAAGATGAGCCAGTAAACTAGTTGGATGAAAGTAGTGGCCAAGCTGCTCAAACCTCCCTCGGCACGAGGCCACTATTTGAGGATAAACCTACAAGCAAAGTTCAGATTGTCTGTGCTGCCTCTTATGTACTCAAAAGTTTACTCCTACAAGCATTAATTTTAACAAGAAGTACCTCCGACTGAACACCATTTACCAGTCTGTACCATAGGTAATTAAAGTTCATCCATGGATGATATTGGTTGTGATCTCAATCATTCGGATGCATAAACATACTGAACATGTGTATATCTGAATCTTTTTGTGAATTATCTATGAATATTGTCGTGTGATCTATCAATCATTTGGATGCATAGACATGCTGAATTTGTGTATATATGAATCTTTTGAGTTGTTGATTGTGAATGTTGGCTATGAATATGAACGTGTCCTATGAACCTGAGTTTGATACGAATGTTTACCTTTTCTGTTGTACTTGTGTGTGAACTTGTTAGTATGCCTACTGTGGGATTTGTGACGTGTGGGTGTCAACGGCACACCTTCTTCCCGAGAAGAGTTGCACCTGCTTTGTTAGGTAGCAACGGCGCATCGGCTCTTTTTAATCTTTTTGCTCTTTTTTCCCCCTCCCCCGCTCAACCCCTACCGTAATGTTTTCGGCCTCAAAACAAACATAGTACTGCGGACTCCTGGTCCACCACGGACTGGGAGGCCAAAAATACAAGTTGTATGGTGCAGAGGCAAGTAAAAAAAAGCCATCGAGAGCCATCCACTGAAGGAAAAAAAGCACTCCTAATGTGCTTCTTCAGTCGCACCGCCGGCCCCCTCTTTAATCCAGTTTTCTCGGGGATCTAGCTGGTATGATTTTTTTCCAGAGGGCAAACAAGTATCAGCTAGGCCTAGGTTTTGTTTTTCACATGCGTAGCCCACGACATATGGAGACAGTGGTTTCAACTTATTTTTTGAGGTCCATACCGGCCTATGGGCTTTTTTTTAAAGATCGGCAGGCCAATGTATTTTTTTAATAAAATGCAGATCTATATTCTATTTATCTATATATAAGAATAATAATGCTTTCTCCAATTTATGTTTAACCTTCTAACCACATTATATATATTTATATTATTACTATTATCGTATATTTTATAGAGACTTATATATACATTATAAAAACATCCCACGTGTTATTAACTTATAAAAGTAAATGTTTAACAGAAGTTGGCAAGGAAAATCCTGGTTGTTTTTGACTCACAGGCAAGGAAAATCCTGGTGATTGCGTACAAAAGCTTGCGAAGATTTTAAGGACCAATGTAATAATAAGGCGCTCATTTTTATTTTGAGCAACAACTCACTAATTTGTTAATTTTATATATAAAAAATGTGTCGCTCCGGTTTACTTTTTGATATTAATTGCTCCTTCTAACCTAACATTATATATAGAACGAGCCCAGCTAATTCGTGTATTTCAAGATAGTGCAAATGGGCTGGGATTTCTTAGAAAATATAAATGGGCCGCATTGACATAAAATTATTTGTTCACCCAGGCCAGCAAATGGACAAAACATGGGTTAAATATATGCCACATTTTTGCAGGCTGACATGTGGGCCAATAGGTCGAAGCCTACGCAGGGTGTTGTCAACTTGGTCAACAAATGATTATGACATCCACAGCCATGGACTGGGTCGGCATGCACCTTCAATCTCTCATCTTCTTCCTCCAGCATCGCCAGGACCGCCTGGTCCGGCCTCCGGCGGCTAGCGGCTCTGCTTAGCACGCATCGTTGCGAAGCGCTACCCACCGCCGGCCAGGCTATACCTCCACCCCTGCACACCTCCTATTATTCTCCACCGACTGCAGCCCCACGCCGCACCAGAACCAGTTATAACCCTTCTCCTCGTCTCAATCTGCGACTCCCTTGCTGTGTCTTCCCATCTCCGGGTCGTTCCCATCCGGGGCCTCGCCGTCGTCCACCGCCTCGCTGTGCTCGGTGCAGCATGGTCAACAAACGAGAGTCATTAGAAGAGGACTGTACGTGGAGAGCCTGACGGCTTGGACCCACGAGGTCCATGGTCGCACGCAAGGAAAGTTCCTCCTTATTAAGCTGAAACAAAATGTTTCCTCCCCTTGACAGCTGGGACCCACCGGTTGTATCTTCGCATGGAAGGAAGTGCCTCCTTGTTATGCGAAAAAATTATTCCTGCCGTTGACAGCTGGGACCCGTCAGATTTGGTGGCTGACTTGTGGGCCTACTAAGCGGACGTGTACGCAGGGCTTTTTCAACTTAATCAACAAATGATTCTATCAGCTGGACCGTTGGATGTTAATCCAACAGCCTTGCTCCTTCCTCAACCTCTATTCTTGCTCCTGTCTCCCGTGGGCGGCACCGCGGCAGTGCTGCCGCGCACCCAAACCAGTCAAGTTTCCCACTCCTCTCCATCTGCGACTCCACTGTCGCGTCTTCCCCATCTCCGGGTCGTTCCAGTCAGGGGCCTCGCCGTCATCCACCGGCCTTGGTGCGCTCGGCACGATGTGGTCAACGTGGTCAACAACCGAGAGTCATCGGAAGATGACTGTACGTGAGAGGCTGACAGTGGGGACGCACCACGCCCATGGACGCATGCATGCAACTGCATCCTTTTTACCCTGAAAAATAATGTTTTCTTCCCCTGACTGCTGGGACCTACCAGCTACATCTTCGCACGCAAGGAAGTGCGTCCATATTACGGGCAAAAAATGATTCGCCCCTGACTGCTGGGACCCACCAGCTACATCTTCGCACACAAGGAAGTGTCTAACAGTCGCGACCCACCTGGTTGAAGCGTACGTAGCGTTGTCATTCTGGTCGAGAATGTGTACGTACATACTGGTCGATCGGTCTGTCTGCAGGCTGCAGCGATGAACCGTGGCCGTGCAAGGAAGGGCATGTGTCGTAGTAGAGGCGCGCACGCAGCATGTACACGTACGTACAACGGTCAGGGTGCAAGAAAGAAAATACGGCCACATACGTACATACGGGCGGGGTCTCAAACGCCTACTCGCGCATACGTATGGCTAGGGCTCGTGTACATGGCTGGGTCAGAACGGAGAAACTACGTCGTCGTCGTGTTCATGGGGAGCCAACCGGCTGGGTCGGAATGGAATGCATCGTCGTGTTCATCGGGAGCCAACCGGCTTGGACGAAACAACCGATGGAAACGAGGCCTAGCGTACCGCTGAACGGAGGAAACGGCCTTATGTTCAATCGACCACGGTCGAAACGGGATCCTGTTCATTAGGAGGGGTCTGGCGTACCGCAAAACGGAGGAAACAGACTTCTGTTGGACCTCCTATGGTTGAAATGGGGTCCTGTTACCGGGAGGGGTGTGGCGTACCGCAAACCGGAGGAAACGGACTTGTGTTGGAGCGCTACAGTTGAAACGGGGGGTCCTGTTCATCGGGAGGGGTGTGGCGTACCGCAAAATGGGACTCCATGGGATACTATTCATCTCCACCATCGACCTCCTCCAGCCTCCACGGGCTACTGTTCATCCACCGTCGACCTCCTCCAGCCTCCACCTGCGACTGTTCATCCACGAGCTCCTGTTCATCCAGCCTCCACCGCTCCTCCACCGGCTACTGTTCAACCAGCCCTCTCCACGGGGTCCTGTTCAACCACCCCTCCACGGGCTACTGTTCATCCAGCCCTCCACCGGCTACTGTTCAACCAGCCCTCCATGGGGTCCTGTTCATCCAGCCCTCCACGGGGTCCTGTTCATCCACGCCCAACCGGCTCGACCGATCGGGGTCCTGTTCATCCAGCGGCAACACCACGGGGTCCTGTTCATCCAACCCCCCATCGGGAACTGTTCATCCAAACCCCCCAACAACGCTCACTGCTCATCCAGAGGCAGCATCGATCGGCTTCAGTTAGCAGCAGTAGCGAAGGAATCACTCGGGTTCAGTTAACAGCAAGGGATCGATCGATCGCTCGGGTTCAATGTAACGCGTAGCCTGCAGTGCAATCGCTCGGGTTCAGTTAGAGCCCAATGCCTCGCTCGGGTTCAGTTAGAGCCCAACGCCTCGCACCCACATGCGTACGTGTACGAGAGAAATGCGCATCGCTCGGCCCCCGACGACCCACCGTAACTGGGAACTCCCCGATATTTTCCGCGCCCTCGCTTCTACCACGGTTTTTTCCGTCATGGACGGCCCAAAGAATGTCATGCAGCTGCGTCTCCGGCCCGCCCAGGACGAAAAGCCCATTTTCTGTCATGATTTTTTGTCATAGAAGTAGGACCCCACCACATCTATGATGACACCGGGTTTTGTCACAATTATCGTCATAGAAGTGTCATAAGTATGACATATTTTTTTTCGTTCGGCCCAAAATGTCACGGATGTGTCTTTTTTTGTAGTGAAGCCTCTTTCTTCGGTAATGATGGTGACAAGGTGGTAGACTTGTTCTCCAGAAGCAGGAACTACATATTATCATTGATCCTTGCGAAGATCACGGTTCTGCTCTTCCAATAAAATAACCTCATTGGTGAGCGTCCTGTTGTGGTACAAATCGCTTCAACAACCTTTAATGCATTAATTTCATATAAAGAAAGATTATGATGGAGGGTTTGCAATATGTCTCCCTTTTCTGTAGCCTCCATTGGGGGTATGAGTTGATTTCCTTCTTCATGGATCCAGCCAGCCGCGACCCCTTTAGTTTCCTCCTGCCCGGCGGTGTCCTCATCTCCTGATGACAACTCATAATAGACCTCACTGAAAGGGCGTTTGCCCGGCGAGGGTTGCACGATTCGATGCTTGGTACGGAGCCTTCGGGGAGCCATGGGGAGCTTGACGGCCAAGTCCTGTCAGAAAAATGGCCCGAAAGAAGAACAGAGGATAAACTTGCGATACGGTGGTCAAAACAGCGAGGAGTATATATAATGATTTTTTTTCATGCAGGACAAGTAATCTGGAAGGAAACAGAGTTGGTAAAGTCCACGGGGAGTCACGAGCCCACACGACGCGCCTTGGGGGGTAGGGCGCGCCCCCTGAGCTCGTCGCTCCCTCGTGCACTTTCCTGATTGTTTATTATTTCCTATTTTTTTATATATTCTGAAACGAATAAAAGTACTTTTATGAAACTTTTGGAGTCGATTTAGTTACCGTATCACATACCCAGGGCCGTCTCCAGAACTTTAGGCCCCAGTGCGAAATGCAAAATGGGGCCCTAAAACTGAAAATGTCGTGTACATCCTTATGACTTGGGAGATGAAGATCGTTTTTTCTATATACCAATGAACTTTGAGGTCTTTTTGGTACATAATTACATTAAAAAATTGCATGTTATTCAGAATGAACTTGAATTAAGGCAGTTGGATGTTATTTGTTTCTGGATTGCAGTACGAAACAAATGAACTACACGCCACATGATTCAATTAAACCAACATCATAAGTAGTAGATGAAATTACTGGAATTACAAACAAAATATATCCGCTTGTTACATGGACAAAATAGCTAGTTTCATCTAAATATGAATGTAAATATAGTGGCTTTGAGCAATTCACATTAGAAAACTAAAATAATGCATCTGCTCCTATGCACCGGAAACTAGACGTTATAGATCTGAATCTATATTCACTAGTTCTTTTCCTCGCTCCTATCAACATCTTAGTGCCCCCTAGGTACTAATTCAAATCAGAGATCCTTTGATCTCAATATAAACAAGATACTTCAATGGAGTATGGGAGAGTGTCGGGGAAGGAGGCATACCGCCCAGCTTCTGCTTCATGATGACAAACTACAACAACAGTGTTGCAACGATGCTCCAGTGCTCCATGCAGATATTGGACCTCCCCGACCTAGAACGCACCTCAAGGAAACTCTAACCGCACCCTCGCTGGCGATGCAGTTAGGTGCGACCATGCCACGCGCCCCTCCAGGGTTTTTGCTCCTGCTTGCTCCCTTCACATCATTTTTTATATTATTTTTTGAGAACAATCATTTTTTAGATGCCCCTTCACATATCAATTTTTTTAGAGTAAAGCAGAGCTTTATAGATTAACGGTGCCCCAGCCTGTCAGCAGAGACACAAACAGCCACTCGGGGCGGTACATCAGTGTTCCAGCTAAAACTGGTATTTGGAGAACATAAATGGCCTATCGAAGCTAGCTCATGAGCTACTGAAAGGCCTCACATCTACAATGATACACTCTTAGACTAGAGAACCACAGCTTGAGCTGCAGCTTGAGGTCTTCAATGACGACGGCGTATGGAGATGAGTCCACCTTCCCAGGATCAAGCGCTTCCGCCAGCAACTGACAATCTGTTTCAGAAATGACTCTGATGGCTCCAAGGCTTTGAGGCAAAATGGCTGAAGGAAGAAGGGTGCAGAGATGTTATCAAGGAGGCATGGGAGGAAAGTAGGAACCTGGAGGGAGGTGGAGTAGCACAAACATTATAGGCAGTTGCTGGAAGCCTTACAAAGTGGAATAGGGAGGTTGTAGGTGAGCTGGAAGGTCGATTAAAGAAAGCACGACGAGATTTGGAGAGATGTCGACGTGAACCCGTATCGGCAGAGAAAGTTACTGAGGAAGCTAAGTTGCGCCAAGCTGTTCATGATCTGGAGGAGCAGCGACATATACACTACAAACAACGGGCTCATATGTGGTGGCTGCGTGATGGAAACAGAAACACGGGGTACTTGAAAGTCGTGGAAACCGCGAGGAAGAAGTCAAATAGGATCAAAGAGCTTAGGAAGGAGAATGGGGAAGTAGTGAAGGAAGAAGGAGAACTAACCAATTATGTGCGCTCATTTTTTCAGCAACTCTTCACTTCCCAGCTTGGCGATCGTATACCTGAGCTTATTGCAAAAGTGAAACCCCGGGTTACGGAGGCCATGAATGCAGTTCTGGAGGCCGAGTTCACCCCGGAAGAAGTCAAGGCTGCGTTCGACAACATCGGTGATCTCAAAGCCCCGGGGCCGGATGGTATGCCCTCGGTTGTTTTCAAGCGCCATTGGGATTTCATGGGGGACCAAGTGGTGCAGGAGGTGCTTGTGGTCTTGAATGGTGGAGACATCCCGGAAGGATGGAACGACACTTCGGTGGTGCTTATTCCGAAGGTGAACAACCCACAGTGGATCAAGGACCTCCGGCCAATAAGCTTGTGCAATGTTCTCTATAAGCTAATCTCCAAAGTTCTTGCCAATCGGTTAAAAATAGTGCTCCCTGAGATCATATCCGACAATCAAAGTGCGTTTGTGCCCGGGAGACTTATAACTGATAATGTTCTGATCGCATATGAGGTCTCACACTACCTAATGAACAAGAGGAAGGGGAAAGATGGATATGTGGCGGTCAAAGCAGATATGAGCAAAGCGTACGACAGAGTTGAGTGGGACTTTCTCGAAGCAATGATGATCAAACTTGGATTTACCCGGGCATGGGTGAATATAATCATGAAGTGTGTCTCAACAGTCCGATATCAGATTAAAGTTAATGGAACCCTCACAGAACAGTTCACTCCTTCGAGAGGACTCCGGCAAGGCGATCCTCTCTCGCCGTACCTCTTTGTTATTTGTGCGGAAGGGCTTTCCGCTCTGTTGCATGAGGCGGAGGAAAACGGCACCATCCATCACTACAAAAAAAAGACACATCCGTGACATTTTGGGCCGAACGAATTTTTTTTCTGTCATACATATGACACTTCTATGACGATAATTGTGACAAAACCCGGTATCATCATAGATGTGGTGGGCTCCTACTTCTATGACAAAAAATCATGACAGAAAATGGGCTTTTTGTCCTGGGCGGGCCGGAGACGCAGCTGCATGACATTCTTTGGGCCGTCCATGACGGAAAAAACCGTGGTAGAAGCGAGGGCGAGGAAAATTTTGGCGAGTTCCCGGTTACGGTGGGAGGTCGAGGGCCGAGCGATGCGCGTTTCTCTTGTACACGTACGCGCGTGTGTGCGAGGCGTTGGCTCTAACTGAACCCGAGCGAGGCATTGGGCTCTAACTGAACCCGAGCGATTGCACTAGAGGCTACGCGTTACTGAACCCGAGCGATCGATCGATGGCTGTTAACTGAACCCGATCGAGCGATTCCTTCGCTACTGCTGCTAACTGAAGCCGATCGATGCTGCCTCTGGGATGAACAGTGAGCGGTGGCGTTGCCTCTAGATGAACAGGACCCCGTGGTGTGGTGGAGGGCTGGATGAACAGTAGACGGTGGAGGGGTGCCCGTGGAGGGGTGGTTGAATAGGACCCCGTGGTGTGGAGGGCTGGATGAACAGTAGACGGTGGAGGGGTGCCCGTGGAGGGGTGGTTGAACAGTAGCCGGTGGAGTAGCGCACGGTGGAGGCTGGATGAACAGGAGCCGTGAAGGCTGGAGGAGGCCGACGGTAGCCCGTGGAGGCTGGAGGAGGTCGACGGTGGAGATGAACAGTATCCCGTGGAGTCCCGTTTTGCGGTACGCCACACCCCTCCTGATGAACAGGACCCCCGTTTCGACCGTAGGAGGTCCGTTTCGTCCGTTTTGCGGTACGCCACACCCCTCCCGATCAACAGGACCCCCGTTTCGACTGTAGGAGGTCCGTTTCGTCCGTTTTGCCGTACGCCACACCCCTCCCGATGAACAGGACCTCTGTTTCGACCGTAGGAGGTCCGTTTCGTCTGTTTTGCGGTATGCCACACCCCTCCCGATCAACAGGACCCCGTTCCGAACGTAGGAGGTCCGTTTCCTCCGTTGTGCGGTACGCCAGGCCTCGTTTCCATCGTCTGTTCCGTCCAAGCCCTCCCGACGAACACGACCACGCATTCCGTTCCGACCCAGCCGGTTGGCTCCCATGCGTTCTGTTGCCTCCCGATGAACACGACGCATTCTGTTGCTTCCCCATGAACACGGCGCATTCCGTTGCCTCCCCATGAACACGACGACAACGTTGTTTCTCCGTTCCGACCCAGCCATGTACACGAGCACTGGCCGTACGTATGCGCGAGTAGGCGTTCGAGACCCCGCCCGTATGTACACATACGTGGCCGTATTTTCTTTCTTGCACCCTGGCCGATGTACGTACGTGTACATGCTACGTGCGCGCCTCTACTATGACACGTACGCGCCTCTACTACGACACGTGCGCGGCTCTACATCCACCAGTATATATGTACGTACACGTTCGCGACCAGAATGACAACGCTACGTACGCTTCGACCAGGTGGGTCCCGACTGTCAGGCACTTCCTAGCCTACGAAGATGTAGCTGGTGGGTCCCAGCAGTCAGGGGGCAAATCGTTTTTTTTGCCCGGACGCACTTCCTTGCATGCGAAGATGTAGCTGGTGGGTCCCAGCAGTCAGGGGCAAACATTTTTTCACGAAATACGGTGGCCCGTCCGGTGGGTCCCCGCTGTCAGGTGGAGGAATAATTATTTTGCACGTAATAAGGAGGCACTTCCTTGCTGCGGCCGTGGACCCAGCTGTCAGCCTCTCCACGTACAGTCCACATCCGATGGAAGCCGTTCCTTGACCACGTTGACCACGCCGCACCGAGAGCACTAGGGCGGTGGACGATGGCGAGGCCTAGGAAGGGGACAACACGGAGCTGGGGAAGACGCGGCAGTGGATGCCCACGCGTAGAGGAGTACGAGGGTTCACTGGTTCGCTGCGGTGTGAGGCTGCCGTCGCCCCAGAATAACAGGGGGTGTGGGTGAGTAGAGGGATGGCCTGGCCAGTGGTGGGAGTAGTAGGGGGCGGTGAGGCCTCTGCCGCATCGCAGCCGGCCACGGGAGGCAGGAGCACGAGGCACGACCGGTGCTGGTTTGGGCGGCTGAAGCAAGAAGACCAGAGGTTGAAGAAGCACTACGGTCGTTGGATGGACATCGTACGGTCACTGGAGCTAGAATTGTGCATATTGACTAAGTTGACAAAGCCCCCCGTCCCCGTCAACTTAGTAGGTCCACAAGTCAGCCTGCCACTATACTGGGTCCCAGCTAACAGGGGGTGTATTCATTTTTTTGTGCGTAATAAGGAGGCACTTCCTTGCGTGCGAAGATATAGCCGGTGGGTCCAAGCTGTCAGCGGCGGTAATGTTTTTTTCGCGAAATACAGAGGCCCTTTCGGTGGGTCCCTCATGTCAAGTGGAGGAACCATTATTTTGCGCGTAATAAGGAGGCATTTCCTTGCGTGCGGCCGTGGACCCAGCTGTCGGCCTCTCCATGTACAGTCCACTTCAGATGCATGTCGGTCGTTAACCACGTTGACCAGGCCGCGCCGAGAGCACCAGGAGGATGGACGACGGCGAGGCCTAGGAAGGGAACGACATGGAGGCAGGGAAGACTCGACAGTTGTTTCCCACGCGGAGGGGAGTACGACTGTACGAGGGTTTACTGGTTCGTCTACCGTCGCCGGAGAATAACAGCAGGTGTGGGTGAGTAGAGGGATGGCTAGGCCAGCGATGGGAGTACGGTGGGGCGGTGAGGCCTGCGCGGCAGCACAGCCGGCCGCGGGGAGGAGGGAGCAGGCAGTCCCGCCGGCGCTTGTTTGAGCGGCTGGAGCAGGAAGAGCAGAGATTGAAGAAGCACGACGGCCGTTCGATGGACATCCAACAGTCACTGCTTGTGCGTCAACCTTTTTTTTAGGAAAGCCTCAAATCTGTGGAAAACAGCATACAACCCATCTGCCATTATTTCTAATAATTTACAGCACATTTGCTAATTCTTAAGGTTTTTTTGGAGCCCATATTCTTTTTGTTAGCATCAGCCCATATTGTGGCCACGGTTAAAAAATTATATGAAATTTTGCATATTTCGGTGCGGTCCGAACTGTTTTTAATCCCGAAATTTCGACTCACATTCAAACTAATTTTAAAAATAAATGTATATCAATATAAAATCCAACAAACTCTCCACGCATAAAAATTAATGTAATTTAAAATCGCGAAATGAAAAAAAGATATTTGAAACTAATTGCCGGTTTGATGTGTTTTAAAAATGTACAACCCATTTCTCATTACTGATAGGCCATTTTCTCGGCCAGCCGAATGAAGCTCTCCTTGTCTTGAAAGATTTGCAGCCCAACAGGCCTGACAAAGCGACTTACTTGGCAAATCACAAAAAAACTGGGCTGTGGTCGTGGACCCAGCTATCAGCCTCTCCACGTACAGTACTCTTCCGATGGAAGTCGGTCGTTGACCACATTGACCACGCCGCGCCGAGAGCACCAAGGCGGTGGACGACGGCGGGGCCTAGGAAGGGGACGACGCGGAGCCGGGGAAGACGCGGCAGTGGATGCCCACGCGGAGAGGAGTACGAGGGTTCATTGGTTCGGCTGCGGCGTGAGGCTGCCGTTGCCGCAGAATAACAGGGGGTGTGGGTGAGTAGAGGGATACCCTGGGCTAGCGGTGGGAGTAGTAGGGGGCGGTGAGGCCTCCGCGGCATCACTGCCGGCCACGAGAGGCAGGAGCACGCGGCACGACCGGCGCTACTTTGGGCGGCTGGAGCAAGAAGACCAGAGGTTGAAGAAGCACTATGGCCGTTGGATGGACATCGTACGGTCACTGGAGCTAGAATCATTCATATTGACTAAGTTGACAAATCCCTCCGTCCTCATCAACTTAGTAGGCCCACAAGTCATTCACCCACTATGGTGGGTCCCAGCTAGCAGGGGGTATTCATTTTTTGGTGCGTAATAAGGAGGCACTTCCTTGCGTGTGAAGATATAGCTGGTGGGTCCGACCTGTCAGCGGGGGGAATGTTTTTTCGCGAAATACAGAAGCCCTTCCCATGTACAGTGCACGTATAGTTCGTAATAAGGAGGAACTTTCCTTGCGTGCGACCATGGACCTCGTGGGTCCCAGCCGTCAGGCTCTCCACGTACAGTCCTCTTCCGATGACTCTCGTATGTTGACCACGCCGCGCCAACCGCACCGAGGCGGTGGACGACAGCGAGGCCCCAGACTGGAATGACCCGGAGATGGGGAAGACGCGGCAGTGGAGTCGCAGACGGAGAGGAGTGGGAAACTTGACTGGTTCGGGTGCGGGGTGGGCCTACACTCGGCAGAGAATAATATGAGGTGCGGAGTGGAGGGATGGCCTGGCCGTCGGCGGGGTAGCGTTTCGCTGAGGAGCGCAAAACAACGCCGCTGGACGCCGAAGGCTGGAGCAGGCGGTTCCGGCAGCGCTGGGGGAAGAAGACGAGAGATTGAAGAAGAATGCCGGCCGTTGGATGTAAATCCAACGCCTTCTTAGGCTTCGACCTACTGGCCCACATGTCAGCCAGTCCATTTGTTTTTGTAGTCCATTTGGTGGGCTGGGTGAAACAATGATGTAGCATCTATGCAGCCCGTTTAAATCACATTTGCATTTTTCTCGAAATCCGTGGACTTGCTGGGCTGGGTGAAAATATCATGTTGGGCTAGACGGAGAAATGTTATAAAAACATAAACACATGATTGCACGTCAGTAAAATCTTTGCAAGCTTATGTACGCAATCACTAGGAGTTAACTTGCCAAGTTATATATAAACAATTATTATTATTATTTTGTAAGAACTTTCAACTTACGAAATAAAATATCATTTTAATTTGATGAGTTAATAGTACGTGGGGTATTATTATTTTTTAGGCTAGACGTGGGACAGTTGAGTTGGTTCTAGGGGAAAGTACTAGGAGAAAACTCAGTTTACATCAAAAAAGAAAGTGGGAGAAAATTCATAGACCTGCTGGGTCCACCTGAGGAGGGGAATATGTTGGGAGGAAGGAGATTCAAAGCACGGCAGCCGAGTGAACTAGTTTTTTTTACGGACAAGTGAACTAGTTTACATACATAAGCAAATAGCCACTAAAAAAAGCAATCAGGTCAATGGGTTCTTAAAAGAAATATTTCGGACAAAGCAGATAATTACAACACATAGGCTAATGCATGAAACACTCATATGATAAAGGTGCTTATAAACAGATAAAGTACAACATCTAGAACTTCCTGGCACGCTTGATCATGACGCTGCGGCTGTCCGTGTACTCGTCGGTTACGGGAAGCATACACGCCCTCATGTCCAAGATCTGCCTGTACATGTCGTAGCATGCGTATGCGTCCTTGGCCGCGTAGGTTATGTAGGCTAGATTCAGAGGTACCTCCCACGTGTTCAGGTCGTCTTCTTTCATGTTGGCGTATCACGGGTCGATGATGGTCTCAGCAAGGTCAACCACGGAGTCCTTCTGCTGCTCGTTGCTGATGATCTTGTATTGCTTCTGGATGTCGACAAGCTTGTTGCACCAGATGGCCGAATTGTCGCGTTCTTCCTTCTCTCCACCGTAGCGAAGGTGAAGTCGGCGTTGCCGATGAAACGGGCGAATGCTCCAGAACCTGGTGCAGCCATAGGACTGAGGCGAGGCAGAGCTTCACCGAGTCTGTATCGTTGGTGTACATCACATTCAACTTGGTGCAGCCATAGGACTAAACGGCGAACTCAAAGGGGAACTCCTTGCTGAAGTCCATATCCAGTAGGCTCACCCCTCGGATCTCCATTGGAGTCTCTTCGAGTGAATGAGTGTGTAGGCGGCGGCAGCAGTTCGTTTTTCAGCTCTTGGGGAACTGGATTCAACAGTAAGCTAAGTGTGTACAGGCGACAACAGTTACTACCCCTCCCTCGTCCGCTGCACGCCCGGCAGAAGATGCACCCTCGGCCACACGTCGGTTCACGAGCGGGTCTGTATTGGTACTGTAATAACAGGAGTTAGTGGTCACTTTACTTAAATTTAATTAGCTTTAATAGAAATTTATACTTAAAACAAGCAATGCATTCGCTCGTTCTATCAGTGCCATAGGATCAACATGCACAACAATTAGAATTATTATTCTCAGGACGCACACGATCAGCACATTTGTCGCACTTTCACAAAGATAATACTACCAAGTTTGAACTATTTGTTATGGTTGTTGTCCTGTGCATCATCATGCCGTGTTTCCCAGCTTGCAAGATTCAGAACCAACAAATAAGATCCAAATAATAAGTACAACAAAGATGCCTACACATCTCATTGATTCCCAGCTTGCAAGACTCAGAACCAACAAATAAGATCCAAATAATAAGTACAACAAAGATGCCTACACATCTCATTGATTCCCAGCTCGCAAGATTCAGAACCAACAAATAAGATTCAAATAATAAGTACAACAAAGATGCCTACACATCTCACTAATTCCCAGCTTGCAAGATTCAGAACCAACCCATTAGAGCCTTTTGATAAAGTGAATATCGGGATTAAATCCATCTTGGCTAGCCATGTCATACAATCGAAGAACTTGGCGAATGCTCTTGACCGTCACAACATCTGTAGTTGAGTATTCCTGTTTGCACAACATGTTTGCACAGCACAAACAAGGAGACATGAGAGCATGATTTCGCTTTAATAGCGGCCTCCTTGAACTCAACCTCCAGCTCTACTTGGATGAGGTCTGCCTGGAGTTCCATGATTCAATTCATGCGCTTTTTTCTGCAGTTCACCTGAAATGAAACAAAGATTGCATCATTCAGCTAGCAAGAAGTACTTGCTCTTGTGAGCTGGCAGGTTCTTCTTTAGTAGTTGCACTAAAATTGAGGAACATTAAGGTTGGCTGTCCGGCTCATGTAAGGTGCAACTATAATTTTCTTATCCTTTTATGCAGTTCCACTAAAATAAAGTGCCATTGTGGTGACAGTGACGGCTCCATCTTGCGAAGGCTAATAAAATGTTGCACGAGATTACCAGCAGAACTTGACGGAGATTTTGGAAACTCCAATCACCATTCTGTGCAGTTCCACCAAAATTGAGAGATGTTGCCAACGTGACATTTTAGTTGAACTGCACAAGACACTCATTCCAAAAAAAAGTGTTTTGTGCAGTTCACCAAAAGGTCACAATAGCAACAAGGTGAAATGGATATCCCTATCTGCACAAAAAGATAGAAAGTAAACAGTTGTTGGTCAATAAGAATATACGAAACATATACAAAATGAAAAGAAGCATCTTAATTATGTTCATGGCAATCACGCAAGGACAATAGAAATTTTAAAACGTCAGCAATGCTTCATGTTACTAGAAGCATTACGATCAACAATGAGATTCCTCAAATATGAGATTACTTTAATGGTGGCATTGCTTGTTTACCAGACACAGTAAATCAACAACAACTAAAGAGTTGGTTTAAGGGCATGGGACCGTGGGGACACCAGGACACTCAGCAGCGTAAAGGAGCAACTTACTTATCATACTAGGGAAAATAGCAGGAGTGCCATTTGTAACACAGTTTAATTGCATCTTATCACGGGAGGCATTAGATTAACAATAACACTGGTTAGACATGTCCCTAAGGTAACAGTGTGATCGCTTCATTTTACATGCGCCCTTACATTAACAACAGCAAAAGGTTGGTATAAGGACATGCGACAGTGGACGCATCAGCACAATGTACCTACAAGGAGGCATAAAGTGGTGATGCCGAGTTTGTTCATGCTATGTGAGGGCAGCAAACCTAATCCTGGAGACCTTGTACTATGTGAGGGCAGCAAATCTAATCCTGGAGACCTTTTACTATGTGAGGGCAGCAAATCTAATCCTGGAGACCTTTTACTATGTGAGGGCAGCAAATCTAATCCTGGAGACCTTTTACTATGTGAGGGCAGCAAATCTAATCCTGAGACCTTTTACTATGTGAGGGCAGCAAATCTAATCCTGGAGACCTTTTACTATGTGAGGGCAGCAAATCTAATCCTGGAGACCTTTTACTATGTGAGGGCAGCAAATCTAATCCTGAGACCTTTTACTATGTGAGGGCAGCAAATCTAATCCTCAGACCTTTTACTATGTGAGGGTAGCAAATCTAATCCTGGAGACCTTTTACTATGTGATGGCAGCAAATCTAATCCTGGGCATACTCTGTTGACTTGTCCACCAGCCACCACTTTCTATCCTTTTTTCAACCAATAATAGATCTGTTCCTTATCCAGTTTGTACTGCATTTTCCCATTATTTCCCTTTTCAACCAAGAGACCGGTTGGGTATCCGGTCTCTACTACTTTCACCATATTATTTCCTCTTTGAATCAAGTCCTAGATTCATGCTACAACTTTCCCCCCTTTCTTCGTTGTTTGAACAAAGCCCTAGATTCGAATGCATGAAGTAGCTTTACCTCTAATAATACTAAAAATTGAGGTGGCTTTGGAAGAGCTGATGGGAGTAGAAAAAGATGCACATGCTGACACGTGGGGAGCTGGGGCAGTAGAGCAAGGCCGCTATCGAAGAACTTATACCTGAGGGTCGCCGGGATGTCGGCGACGGCAGGTCGGATCTACGGACAATACGGCAGGGAGGAAGAAGGGTCGGAGGACCTCCCGAGCCGGCGCTGTGTCGGAGAGAACGGCACGGGCAGAGGATCGGGCCCCTCTGACAGCTGTGGGTTTCCTCCCTCGGCGGCGATGACCGCGTGAATGATGCACCTTTTAGTCCTCTACACACACCGGCCGAAGGGATCCGGCCGGATCTGTGACCAGCGGTGAGCAGAGAGAAAATGTCGCTACCGCTGTCTTGTTTATATCTGGAGAGGATGAGAGAATGAAGAGAGCAACCCTGGTAAAGCAAGCGCTCAGGCCCCTGCGTCCATATATAGTGGAGTGATTATCTTTTTTCTCTCCACAACAAGCGTTTCAATTTGTGTACGTGACATTAAAGAAAAGAAACTCTCTATTTAAGGTGACTATTGTACGACTCCTACTTACTACTAGTAGTACTACAGTATTGTTCACTTGTGCTCCCCGCCCCTCCATTCATTGAACAACCCCATGGGTGAATAAACATACAGTAAGTACTGCATTTATATAGAACGAACAAGCTCGAACTATTTTCGCGTAGTTAAAAGTTGAGGGCGGGGCTTTTCCCGGGCAGTACGCGCGGCAGTTTTCGGGTAGGCGTTTTGATAGAGAGGCGAGGAGGGTGAGCGAGTGGGGCTGTGCAATTTGACGGCACGTTACTGCTGGAAAGACTTGTGATATGACCACTCACTATAGTCATGAATTACTGGCGCTCCGACCGGGGTGATGCCCCCCTTCCGTTCCGCGCTCTAATCTGGTGCATGACATGTCGACCCGGATGCTGGCTCTCCCACATGTCGGAGTACTAAGAAGGAGCAAAGAATGATGCGGTATATACTAGTACTATACTACTCCCTCCGTTCCTAAATATAAGTCTTTGGAGAGATTTCACTATGGACCACATACGGAGAAAAATGAGTGAATCTACACATAAAATGCATCTATATACATCCGTATGTGGTCCATAGTGAAATATCTACGAAGACTTATATTTAGGAACGGAGGGAGTACTACTCAGGTCGGAGGAGTGCGAACCACGGCAGCCCACTGAACCAGCAGTGCGAACCACAGTAGCCTAGTGAACCAGCAGTAGAAAACAATGTGGTCATATGGCCATAAAAACAATGTGCTACGGTACACACTGTAGCATGTACAGTAACACTCCTCTTTGTTTGGATCCCTGAGTTAGAGCTAGTTTGGGTTGAAATAGCCTCAAATTATCGAAACAAGAGGGGTTAGTTTGAGATAGTTTGCTCTAACCCAGCTAAAAAAACTAGCCCGGTGGAGAGGTTCTAATTGGGTTAGTTATCCTCGGGCCCACTAAAAGAGAACTAAAAAAATCTCCCCTGCCCACACCAGATCGCTCCCCCCCTCTCGCACGACTCCTCTTTGTTCCCCATAGGGCCGCTCGCCCTCTCTCCCTCCTCCGGCCGCCCTCTCCTTCCGGCCTCCGCCGCCCTACTCTGGCCGCCCTCTCCCTCCGGCCTTCGAAGGTCGCCCCGCTCCCCCTTCACCAGTCGTTTTTCTCCCTCTGTCGTGCACGGCGGCGGCGCATCTACCAGGGAGGTCGCGAGAGGGGTGAGTTTGTTCGTTCCTTCTCTGTCTCACGGCCATATCATTGATCTTGCTTGCTCTAGCGCTAATTCTGATTTGGAAAAGTAGATCCTGATCAAACTTGGTATAGATTTGTGGTGCACGCATGGAATTGTTTGATGCTGCTTGAGGAGGTAATAAATCTTTCTAGAGGCCCAAAGATTCAAGTCACCTTTCTAGGTATTTCAATTTCAGGCTTGCATTATTTCTAGAGGCCCAAAGATTCAGTTCACCTTTCTAGGTATTTCAATTTCAGGCTTGCATTATTTCTAAAGGCCCAAAGATTCAGTTCACCTTTCTAGGTATTTTAGTTTCAGGCTTGCATTATTTCTAGAGGCCCAAAGATTCAGTTCACCTTTCTAGGTATTTCACTTTCAGGCTTGCATTATTTCTAGAGGCCCAAAGATTCAGTTCACCTATCTAGGTATTTCAATTTCAGGCTTGCATTATTTCTAGAGGCCCAAAGATTCAGTTCACCTTTCTAGGTATTTTAGTTACAGGCTTGCATTATTTCTAGAGGCCCAAAGATTATGTTCCCAGTCGGCGGCAAGCGGCCCTGCTACCCATGCCGGTGTCGACCTCAACTCGCAAGGGCCGGCGTCGGAGGGGTTCCTAGGGCTTGGGCTCTACACAGCCTTCCTCCAGAGCAACGATGGCGAGCTCCTCCCTCGGTGCGTGAGGGGCTCCGGGCTCCCTCCCTATCGTGAATGACTTCCGTGATGAGTTAGCTCATTCTTTGTTTCATGAAGTGTTTTTTTATTTTGTGAAGCTTGATTGACGACTTGTATGTTTAAGTGGGATATCTCATTTGTATGGACAAAGTAAAAATTATCATGTTTTGCATGCTTGATTTGTATAGATGGTTCGTTTATGTCAATTGTGAGCGGGGGGAGGCCACAAAAGAGCCGGCCACACCAAGAGGGTGCTTGGATCCAAGGGACTTATTTTAGTCTGACTAAAAATAGTCTCTTTAAGAGGCTAAAGTTCCAAGCACCCCTGACTAAAGAGGGGCTAAAACTAGTCTTGAGACTAAAAAAATTTAGTCAAGGGTACCCCTACTAAAATGTGGATTAGTCCTCTCTCTCCTCATTTAACTCCTCTCCTTTAACACAGGCGAGTTCTGGATTGGAGGGTTTGGAGGATAATAAATTCTCATTAACTTGATTTTAGTCTCTTTAGTATTTGGATCCAAGCATGGGTGAGGCTAGCAAGTTTTAGTCCCACTACTTTTAGTCATGGAACTAAAACGTATCCAAGCACCCTCCAAATCCGGCAGGAAATAGGGTCCAAAGTAGTCATATGATTGAGATAGAGCATTTATTGTCAATCTAACCCTGCCATCCATACACCTCTTTGGTTTAGAGTTAGTTCAGGGTTAGAATCTAACTCTAACCTCTAACTGAGTTAGAGTTCTCCTCGTCTCGGTTCATCGCCATCATACTTTCCCCATTCATGTGTTTTCAGTATCCTGCGAATCAAAGAGGCCCTTTTTTTGCGGGAAAAATCAAAGAGGCCCTTAGACTGGTTTTGGTCCGGTCATTTTTTATAAACGTGTTATGTCCAAAATTTAATGAACGTGCTCCGGTTTCCACGAAAATAATCCGGTTTCATGTAGTAATTCATTCATTTATTTATTCTTCTGCGGGGGGTTTGCATGTAATTCGTGAGGTCTGAAATGTAAAGTACCCCGGCATATGCTCCGAGTTGTGCATGCACTACGACCCAGATGCTTTATGTCCCACATGTCGGTGAATGGGAGCACGTGGAAATAGCCTAGGAGTACATATAGGAGGATAAATGCGTGAAATAATATGTACTATGAAGCATAGCCGCGGTTCGAAAAGGAGACCTAAAGTGATGACAGCTATAGGTCGCACGCACCCAACTAGTGGTACTAGACATACGACTAATTTTTTCCTCAAAAAAAAAGAGGCACGAGTGCTTAGTACTCCTATTCTATAAACACGAGTCCCATCTGACAACCGCGTCCGTGCTACAGCTAGCTCTCCTCCCTCGTTTCTCTCTTCTAATTCTAAACTCGGCCGACGCCCGGTGGGCGGAGTGGGTTTTCTCAACTGTGGCCCCACCTCACAGTGAAAACATTACGACTGGAATAAAAATGCCATATACTCCCTCCGTTCATAAATATAAGCCTTTTTAGATACTATTTCAAATGGAATACAACATACAGATGTATGTAGACATAGTTTAGAGTGTAGATTCACTCATTTTGCTCCGTATGTAGTAGTCACTTGCTGGAATCTTTAGAAAGACTTATATTTGGGAACGGAGGGAGTATTATACTAATAAAACATTAAGGCCACGAGGGGATGCAGTGCTGGTTACAGGAGGCAAGAAGAGATGCATCCATCGACGACGTCCACCTCCTCGACCCAGGGCGCCGGCCCACCGAACGGCGCCTAAGTAGCAGCGGCTTTCGTGGCCAGGTCGATGTGCTTCTGAACAATGGCGTCCAAAGATTCCAGCCGCTGGAAGAAGGCCAACGTCTTTCTGTCCTCGCTTGCCTTGTAGTGGCCTATGTAGACGATTTCCTCGTAGACGTGGATATGCAGGTCGACGGTTTCTTGCATGGCGAGGCGCTGCGGCGAGCGCGGCCTCGAGGTGCACATTCTTCATCGCGACCTCCGGCACCTGCAGGGCCACCAGGGCTTGAAAGAGTTCGTCACCATGGAGGCCGATGAGGGTGGCAGGCAATGAGGAGCCTGGGCGCGCGGGCTGGAGCAGTACGGCAAGGTCGTCCGCGCGCTTCTTGACGGCGGTGAACTTGCAGATGGAGTTGACCATCATGTCGTCCATGCGAGAGGCGAAGCCGGCGTCGGCGAGGGCTACGATGCATGCGGTCGCCAGCACCGTCTGGAAACGCTGCGCGGTGCGGGGCCGCAGGCCGGCGCCTTGGATGATTTGGCATAGCCGAGTGCCACTCGCGTCCATCGCCTCCATAGGTGCTTGTGGCTTCTGATCACTTGGTCTTGGATTGGAGTGAGCAGTGTTGCGCAGAGACTTGGGAGTAGATGGATTGGAGTGGTGGGGCGCCTTTATTATATGAGAGTCCAAACTCTGTTGCATTCACATCGTGCTGGCTCTATTCTGCTTCTCCAATTAATTCCCTCTGCATGTAATTGAGGATGCATCATTTACCGTTCAACGTCTCGGGAACCGCTACCCTCTCCCTCCTTGGCATTCAAGCACCTATGGACCCATCGACGACGAGGTGCCTATGGTGACTTCGTAAATTTCAAGATGATAGTGTCGTGTGTGTGTCGTTCATAGGGGTGAGTGTATGCGCGTGTATATGAGCGCTTGCATCTGTACTGTGTAAAAAAACGTAAATGCGTGTCAAAAAGAGACTAGTCAGTATACTCAATATTGTGCACCTCGGAGAGGAAAACGATAGAACTAGTACGTATTTATTTACGGTGCAGATTCACTCATTTTGCTCCATATGTACTCCGTCTCGGTGTAGTCTAGCCACTTGTTGAAATCTCTAGAAGGGCAAATACTCCTTTCTGGTTTAGAGGGCTATACTAGCAAGCAGTTGTACGTACTAGTACAATAGTGGGATCACATAGCAATTTTGTCTCATGCAAGAGCCTGGCTATATGCGTGCTCCAATGTTCGCAACTGCAACGTTCGGTTTGCGCTTGGCTCTTCGCCTCTTCGAGAAGACGAACAATGATGTTACTACTATTGCTTCTACAGTGTCGAATCCACTGCTGCATGTCCGTCCACCGCGAGTGGGACGGATAGCTTGTTGTAGAAGTACTACTAAGCAAAAGCCTGTCCTCGTTTGCGAGCAACCGCGCGCATGGGTGAGGGAGAAGGTGTGTAGTAAAATCAAGCTTCTCCTCGTTGTAGGAGTTGACGTGACACATCATAGCACTGGCCCCACATGCTTGCCTCTAAACTTGGCTGAAAGACCCGCAGTGTACAATATATTTGCTGCAACCTCTAACATTTACCCACCACAAATTAAAATATATGTGGCCGTATGCATCGTTCTGATGCAGAGGCCGGGGAGTCCCCGCTTTTCGAAAAAAAAATTAAAATATATATTCCTGTCTTGACCAGATGAGCGTGCAAACTACAATCACCAGGGTGTCAGGTAGGGCCAGAAGACTATTTTTTAAAAAAACTTCGAGACGGCCACATAGCATGGAGCCGACCCCAACGATTTTAAGCTTACAGGAACGGTACACGCTATCCTAGACTACTCTACACATGAAACTGCCACACGAGCGTCCGGACTGCGCTTGGCTCTTCGCCTCTTCGGGAAGTCGAACAATGATGGAGTACTACTGCACTGGAGGAGTACTACAGTACGCTTCTGGCCATCTGACATCGATTGAACTGCTGCATGTCCACCGCGTGCGGGAGGGAGAGCGTGTAGCGAAAGCTTCTCCTAGTCTTGCCAGCCACCACGCTCATGGGCGAGGGAGGGACGCTCCTGCCTTTGCGTGTATGACAGGTGGGCCCGACAGGTGTGTGGCCAACTTGTCATATAGCCAAAGGCAGGTGCAGTTAAGTCCGCGAGGGAGAGGATAATCAAACTTCTCGTTGATGTACGAGTTGACGCGACACATCAAAGCACTGCACTCGATGTATTTCAATAATTTGCGTTTACCGATGCATTAATTACAACGCATGCATGCATGCTGTGACTCTCCTTTTGATACTTGCATGTGTTGATTTAATGCACCTTGAAGTAGTATAAAATATGTGACGGTAAAGCTTTGTAATACCCCGGCCCAAGTCGAGAGATGGTTGTGCACGAGGAGGGCGAGATCATGCAGACCGAACAGGACCCGACGATGGAGCTCTCTAAGGTCTCGATGGACCTCACCGTGCTCCACTGCCCCTTGTGCCTCTGCCCCTTGATGCCTCCAGTGTATGAGGTTCGAATACACCTTGTCCGTTCGGCTGATTGAGCAAGGTGCAGGTTTCTTGATTGATGTGATGTTTGATTGATTTCTGCAGTGCAAGGGAGGGCACCTGGCCTGCGCGGACTGCCGCGTCGAGCGCCCCGGGAACCAGCGGCAGTGCCAGAAGTGCGAGCGCGGCGGTGGCTTCGACGTGCGAACATGGCGGTGGACTCCGTCCTTTCGTTGGTGAGGGCGGAGTGCCCGCACGAAGGCTGTGGGCTCTACGTCACTTACCACAAGCTCGCCGATCACCAGAGCGTGTGTCCGCTCGCGCCCTGCAAATGCCCCGTGCCCGACTGCGGCTACGAAGGCCCGCCGCCGGCGCTCTACCACCACATCAGCACCGCGCATCCCATGCCCGTGCCCAGGATCTAGTACGGCAAGGTGCTCCAGCTGCAAGTGCCACTGTCGGAGCCAAGGCTCTTGCTGTTCGCGAGGAGGACCGCCGCGCGTTTTTCTTGGTCGGCGGCGTGCTCGACATCGGCGCGCCTATCGCCGTGTCGGTCGTCTGCATCAGAGCGGAGGCGTCCCCACTACCGCACTACGTGGCCAAGCTGTGGGCAAACAGCCCGCCGGGGGAGCCCAAAGGCACGACCGACGCCGTCAAGGTGGAAATGGAAGTGACAAGCAGCAAGGATCCCGGCGACGTCGACGTGCAGGAGCTGCCTTCTTGACAGTTCCGCCCAAGCTGCTGGCCGGGGCTAAGCTTGTGTCCCTCCACATTCAGATTGACAAGCTCACATCCTAAATGTTTCTATAGTGCCTTCTGTTTATCTTAGTAATATGCTAATATAGGGATTACCTTGGTTTACTTTAGCTTAAGAAATGGTGGGTTTTGGTGGCGATGCAGCAATTACTTCGACATCAGATCAGTAATTTCCGACAGTCGAACGGATATTTTGTGTCTGTTGGATATAAAGCTCACGTCCTAAATTTTGAGCTTGCGTCTCGTCACATTCCAAAGTACTCCATGCTATATTGAATTGCAAACCTGTTCACACCGATCACAACCTAAACAGTTTCTCACTTAGGAGCGTATTAGTACCACGCTATATTGAATTGCAAACCTGTTCACACCGATCACAACCTAAACGGTTTCCCACTTAGGAGCGAGTACTCAGTTATAAATACTAGTATGCCAAGATGATTGCACATTCCTCCTCAACTCCTCATCCACAAAAACAAACAAGTCATTCAGCATCCTTCCCTTGCGTCTGCCATGGCCAGCGTGAGTTCTGGGTCAAGAGATTGCCACCAGGGAGAGGCGAGCATGGAAGCGGAAGCACGAGAGATGTCCCGCCTCGCTGCGAGAGCAGCCGACATGTCCCACCGCGTGGAAGTAGCAGCACAGAGGTCCCGCCGCGCCGTTGATGCAGCAGACTGGTCCGGCCGCGCCGCGGAAGCAGCAGAGATGTCCCTCCGCGCCACGAATGCAGCAGAGATGTCCCGCCGCACCGCGGCGGCCTAGGAAAATTTCTCGCGGGCAGGCGATGACTGTTACAGGCGCATGCATGCGATCGTCCATAGCCAGATGGATCAGATCTCCGGCTGGGCGAGGTTGCAGGACGACATGAAAGCCTCGTTTGAACAGGCTACCGGCGTCATCCGGCAATTAAGGGAGGGCAATGAGAGGCTCCGGGCCAAGCGCGACCTGCTGAGGGAGAAGATCGTCCGAAGTGCAGAACAGCAGGAGGAGACCAGTGCCTTGTTGAAGAGGACCGACGTCATCATCAAGAAACTTATGGACGAGAATGACATGCTCCGCAACGAGCGCCAAAGGCTGGTGGAGGAATCCGTGGATGTTCTCAAGCAGCGTCTTGAGGACACGAAAGAGCTCATCGCCGCTCGCCGCAGAGACTAGTTCCCGCGGCCTGCAGCAACGCATCAAGAAAGTAGAGATCAGCGAGCGAGATCCTTGTCTTCCTTCTTCTTTTGCCCTTGTGTATTTCAGGCATAGCCGCATGTGGCTTTTTTAATTATCTTTCTAATTATGTAAGACAATTAATCGTCCTTATCTTTCTGTGGAAGATCAATGTTGCGAGGCTGGAATGAAGAAAACTCTTGCTGTGGCGACCCTGGCGTTGCTGTTCTTCTAGTTGCTGCTGGGCTTCCTTCAGTTTCCTGGTTTCTTTTGATGTAATAATCGGTTTAGGATGTGGATTGTGTCGTCGGTTGTGAAATGTTGGGTTCTAGCGCGGATGTTTGGCCTTTGTTGGCCTCTTGGGATGTTGCGATTTCAATCTGGTAGCTTTTAGTCCTTCGTGTTAGGCTGGAGTTGTGCTGAACTTCTTGTGAATTGTGGTGGTTTTCAATAATGACAATCGGAAGGGGCAAGCCCTTCTTTGATCAAAAAAATAATAATCGTCCTTATATATTCATCAGTCTTGCTATAAGTCGCAGTAGATGCTATATATGTCCGTCGGATCTTACATCAAGATCAGTGCTTTCGGATTTTCTTTTTTCTCTCTTAAATCTCAGTCGAGTGAGACATAGCCACGCCATTAAACAGAGGCTCGGGCGCCATTAATGGAGACCTTGGGAGAGAGGTGGACGGCAGATGGAGGTCAAAGGGCTCTCCTCCCGATAAGCACGCGCAGGGGTCTGAGCGCACGCCTCTCGTACTCAAATAGCTACCCTGCACGGCGCCTCCTAGCTAATAAAAAATGGGGACGCGTGGAGGCACGTAAATGGTACTAGTAAGCAGAACGCCCACGGTTTCAATAATACTTGTGTTTCCGATTGTAACGTGACAGCACTTGTTCCAAAATGACTTTGTTGATTGTTAATGTGTGTGCCTTCGCAAATCGGACTGCAAATTTATCACAGCATGTTGGTGCCATGTCATGGCACCAAGCCAACTTTCATTATTTTCATGCGTGTTTTGGATTTACAGGAATTAAAAAACTAAGTTTCTCAATGTTTCCAACCCAGGCACGACGCCCAGAATTTTGAATTTCATTCCCATTTCTTGCATGGAACCTAGAAATTTACCTGAGGACACACATGTGATTTCAACCAACTTTGGTGCACTGGAACATGTGCTTGTATTTGAAAATTGAATTATGCACACAAAGGTGACACGTTCCCTCCCAGAACCACGAGCCTTCTTGAGAGAAGCTCCGATTTGCAAGAAGCTTATACCAAAAAAAATTCCTATTCGGCCATTTTTTTTACCACGGCATGGTACTACCATGACATGACACCATGCCAAGTTTCATGATTTTAAAACCAAGTTTCTCAATGTTCTCGACTGAGCCACGATGCCCAGATGTTTGAATTTTATTCTCATTTTTTGCATGGGACCTACTCCCTCCTTCCATCTATATAGGGCCTAATGTGTTTTTCAAGATAGCCTTTGACTATTGACAAGATTAATAGCACATGACATGTATACTATGAAAATTATATTATTGGAAGCTCCTTTGACATACAAATTTGAAGGTATGCTTTGTGTAAGTTGCATGTCATATATTATTGCTCTAACGTTTGGTCAAAGTTAGCCTCGAAAAACGCATTAGGACCTATATAGATGGAAGGAGGGAGTAGAAATTCACCCGAGGACACAAATGTGATTTTTCAACCAACTTTGGTGCACGGGAGCATGTGCTTGTAGTTCAAATTTGAATTATGCACATTAAATGACCAAAAACTCAATTAATGTGTAAATAAGGCCAAACGAAGCCGGAATAAATCCAAAATTTAACAGGGCACTCATGTAGTTCTATGTTGCCTTTGTAAATAAACTGAAGGGGGACAACGTATATTGTTTCGCACTCAAAGGTGGCACGTTCCCTCTCAGAACCACGAGCCTTCTTGAGAGAAGCTTTGGTTTGCAAGAAGCTTATACCAAAATCTGTTCCTATTCGGCCAATTTTTTACCACAACATGGTAGTACCATGACATGACATCCATGCCAAGTTTCATGATTTTCAGACGTGTTTTGGATTTACAAGAATTTTAAAACCAAGTTTCTCAATGTTCTCGGCCGAGCCACGATGCCCAGATGTTTTAATTTCATTCTCATTTCTTGCATGGGACCTAGAAATTCACCCGAGGACACAAATGTGAATTTTGAAGCAACTTTGGTGCTCGAGAGCATGTGCTTGTAGTTCAAATTTGACTTATGCACATTAAATGACCAGAAACTCAATTAATGTATAAAAAACGACAAACGAACCCGGAATAATTCCAAAATTTAACAGGGCACTAATGTAGTTCTATGTTGCCTTTGTTAAGAAACTCAAGGGGGGGGCAGCGTATATCGTTTCACACTCAAAGGTGGCACGTTCCCTCTTAGAACCACGAGCTTCCAAATCGGCCCAATTTTTTTACCACAACATGTTAGTGCCATGGCATGACACCATGCCAAGTTTCATGATTTCCAGGCGAGTTTTGGATTTACATGAATTTAAAATCAAAGTTTCTCGATGTTCTCGGCCGAGTCATGACGCCCAGATGTTTGAATTTCATTCTCATTTCTTCCATGGGACCTAGAAATTCAACCAAGGACACACATGTGATTTTTCAACCCACTTTGGTGCACCGGAGCATGTGCATGCAATTCATATTTAGATTATGCACATTAAAAGTCCAGAAACTCAATTAATGTATAAAAAGGCCAAATGAACCCGAAATAATTCCAAAATTTAACAGGGCACTCATATAGTTCTATGTTGCCTCTGTAAATAAAATCAGGGGGAGGCAGCGTATATCGTTTCGCACACAAAGGTGACACGTTCTCTCTCGGAACCACGAGGCTTGTTGAGAGAATCTTCGGTTTTGCAAGAGGCTTATACCAAAACTTGTCCCAATTCAGCCAAAAATTATACGTATGAAAACAGGGTTTAGATTATCCCAAACATCTCGCTACCTAGACCAATAATGTACTATGATTTGAATTCAACATAAAATGGATACAAATATTTGAATTGGAGAGCGTATGGTACATGTAGTTCATAGTGAAATATGATTACTACTATATGTATGTTTTTTGTTATCAAGATAATATTTAAATTATTGTATAACTTGACAACAATCGTATTCAAATAAGGAAAATTGATTCAAATTTAGTCCATATGGTAGACGACAATATATATGTTCACATGGTGGAGTAAAATGTTCATATATGATGGAAGATCAAAATGTACGACTACAGCAATTATAAACCGCAAGGTCACCTAACGATATATTCGAATTCAACATAACGTGGATTCAAAAATTGAAATTCGAGATCATGGCATCTGTAATCATATAAAAAGGGACATTACTCTTTCTTTGGTGGGAATTGATTTGTTTTTTGTTGTTGTTGAGGGAAGTGCAAATCAATTTGGTACTGTGCAGGGTAATCTTGTTCTCCCGATTTTTTTTACATTTTTCTTGTAGTTTTTTCAATGGCATCTATAGCAATATAGTAAAAGGGGACATGACTCTCTTGTGTCTTGTATGAATTGTTTTTTTACACGTTAAGTTTGTTCTGCCGAACAAGGAATCCGCACCTTGTTATCCCGAAATTTTCAAGCTCGAGTATCTTTTGTCTCACCTGCTTTGAAACTCCCGCTTCTTCAACTCGCGCCGCGCCTTGTTATCCCGAAATTTGGACGCGCGCGAGAACTCCCTCCTCATCCGAAATCGCTCCCGCAGCCCAGACACGCGAAATCCCCCTTCTACCCCTCAGCCGAAAATGAAGCTCCACGTTGCGGTGTCAAAACCGGTGGGGGTACGTTGGTAACTTACCCTACATTTCGGAGAAGCGCGTCCCTAAGCTTGGCTCCCCCCTCCCCCTTCGCCCCCCATTCGTACACCGAGGCCGCCAAAACCCGTGAAACCCCACGCTCCTCCGTCGGCCTCCCGACCGCCGCCTAGCCGGAGACTCTACCCCGACTACGTCGTCCACCACAACAGCTCGCCGTCCCTCATCCACCGCACCGGATGAGGATCCGTTGTCGATCTCTTCGTCCCGCCGGATCAGCCGCCCCATCCTCCACCTCCAAGGAGCTGCCCCGATGTTTGCCTCGTCTATCGCGCCACCTCAATCCCCACAGCGCCGTCTTGACCTGCCCCACCGGAACCGCAGCACCCTCACCAATTCCTCTGATGAAGCCGAGGCCAACTCGGCGCCACCAAGGAGGTTCTGCACTCACCGCTGCATTTTATCTTTTATTCGATCTCACGGGGCTGCCGGTGCTCGATACCGAGCAGACATGGCGTGTCTCCATCGACGGCGCCGTCGCCGGCCACATCATCCACGACGTCTCTCCCCCATGTCGTTGCTTCCTCGGCGGTGACTTCCACAACGGCACTAGCTGCATCTGCTCCGGCTCTCGCTCGCGTTGCGGCTCTCTTCTTGCTGTCGGTCGCGCTGCTGCACTGCTCCTGCTTTCGTTCGTGCTGCTGCTCTGCCCTTGCTCTCACTTGCGCTGCTGCTGCTGCTGCATGACCTCCGGCAGCTACAGGAGTTGCTGCTTTAGCACTCGCTCGCGGTGCTACTGCACGACTTGCTCTCTGCTAGTGCGTTCCCTGCTCGAGCGACTGCTGATTTAGATCACTGCTTCTCTGTTACTAGTGCTCGAACGCCCTAAAGATCTATTGCAATGCTCTGTTACTAGTTCAATCAGTTTCGATAGTAAAATTCAGTTTCGACTGTGAAGTTCATTTTCTTCAGTTAAGTTCAGAGTGAACAGTACTTACAGCATCTGTCGGAGCGGCCGTGGCGCGGCTGATGCGTTTTACATCTAGCACTTTTTGGTGATGTATTTTACATCATCTATTGCAGATGATATTAGGGTCCCACTTCAGATTAACGTTGTCTGTCTTGTCATGCTTCAGCCTCGTCGCCGTACACCTTAGCGGAGCTGCTCCAACGACGGAACCGTCCATTACAGCGGAGCAGTACCCTCGGTGCCGTTTCCAGAGGCCTCGGATCTTCTTCCCCGCCTCCGACAGTCACACCAGCATCATCACCATCCTCCACGTCCAACCCAATGATGCTGAGGTCCACAAGGCTATGCCAAAGAGGTTGTACACTCGTCGCATCACTTTGTTTCTCCATTCCTCTGTTCTTCCAATTCATGTGAGCCAAACATCCAGGTTGACTGAAATCCTATGTTTCCAAATGCACTGTTTTGCATGTGCATTCCTATCCTATTCCTGTGTTTTTTCTGTCCCTGCGTTTATAGAATCCTCCAATTCTAAGGAGCCCTTACAGATTTACTTCATTTTTAGATAGGCGTCAAAGAAAACTCTGTGTGTTATGTCCTGCTCCTGTCGTGCCGTCATCCACCCCACCTGAGGTGCACCATCGACAGAAGCGTTCACTGCAGCAGGGATCCCCCTTGCAGACTTCCTTTCGGCGCCTCAGATCATCTTCCCCGTTGCCGGCAGCCACGCCAACTGCATTACCATCATCGACTGAGCAGATGAACCTGAGGACTACACAGTTCCGGAAGAGAGGTCGCAGTCTTTCGTGTTTGCTTATGTTATACATCGGTTATTATTACCTACTACTTTATCGCTCAATCTTGAGTTTTGAATTGCCCATGGGTCTCATATTGAGCCAGCAACGAATAGTATCTGTCTACTATTTGGTTCATCTGGGGTCTTCTATGTGGTTCATGTTGGGTGGGCAACAAACAACAGATGATCCATTGTCTATCTTTTTAAACTGAAGCTATAATCTACCTGCTATCATTAGTTTTGGATCCATCCACTCGTTTGCTACCATCAGTCTTGATTTTTGCATGCACCCCTTAGGCCTTACAAAATCTAACTATTTTTTTATTATGCATGTCAGATATTGTACACAATCGTACTGAACATGTAGAGAAAAGGAGAAGACCGTTGCGTGCGAATATAATGTCATGCAGACGCCGCTCCATGGTGGGCGAAGTGCCCCCCTGCATTTCCAGATTGTATTCCAGAGGAAGATAACTGTTCAGATGGAGATTCAGAAGGAGCCGACCACGCCTGTTTACCACCTGAGGTGTTTGCTCTAACCTCGCATGCTGATGTTGGTCATATCATGCATATGGCGCCTTGCATTGCTTACATTATACATCTTATATGTCATCAGATTAGTTTAGATTTGCTTTGTGTGAATGCCACCTGTTTGGTTTCTATATCATACTCCCACCATTCCTAAATATTTGTCTTTTTAGAAATTTCAACAAGTGACTACATACGGAACAAATTGAGTGAATCTACACTCTAAAATATGTCTATATACATCCGTATGTGGTAGTCCATTTGAAATCTCTAAAAAGACAAATATTTAGGAACGGAGGGAGTATATGGGAATTATGCAATGCCATCTTCTTTAGCCAGGCATCATATACGTGAATCATGCAATGCCATCCTGTTTAGCCAGTCATCGTATATGTGAATTGTATTGTGCCATATTTTTTCCATAAAGTATTCCATTTGTCAACAATGTTTATACATTCATCTACACTTCCTGTGCATCAGCCATTTGAGTCGGTCATGGGAAAATCTGGAGTGAAAACAAGGTCTTCTGAGCAATCAGTGCTACCTGTCGATGCAGATTTCTTGCTGGTTAGAGATAGCTCCTCAGAGGAGGATTCAGAGAGAGATGACCACTCGTATCCCCCCCCCCCCGAGGTGCATGCTCTAACTTGGTTGGGTTATATTGCTCATATCATGCATATGGTGTCTTGCATTGCCATGCCATCTGCTTAGATTAGACATGCTTTGTGTGAATGCCTCCTGTTTGCTTTCTATATCAGATATGTGAATTATGAAATGCCATGTTTTTCAGCCAGTTATCATATATGTGAATTATCCACCGCCATGGAGCCAGGCATCATATATGTGAATTATCTCATGCCGTCTTTTTTTTCATTATGTATCCCATTTGTCGACAATCTGTGTATATTGAACTACTCTTCATGTGTATTAGCCATTTGAGCCGGTTATGGAAAAATCTGGAGTGAAAACAAGGTCTTCAGAGCAGGCAATGGTACCTGTTGAAGCATATATCTCGATGGTTACAGGGAGCTCCTCAGAGGAGGATTCAGAGACAGATGACCAGTCCTATATCCCACCTGAGGTGTATGCTCTAAGTTGCAATGTTTATATTTCTCATATGATGCATATGGTGTCTTGCATTGCTTAGTTTAGACATCATATGCACAATATTGAATTCTATCTGCTTAGTTTAGAGATCATACATGCAAGTGCCAGCTGCGTAGTATATGAATCAATTATGTCAATTATATCATGCCATCCTGTATACTTAGACAACATGTATGTGAATTATTTCATCCCAACCTATTTTAGAAAGACATCATATAGTTTTGTCATGTCATCCTGTTTAGGTACTCATCATATGTTGAATTATGCCATTATATCCTGTTAAGTTATCCATCATATATCTGAAACTGTGTCATGCTATCCTGTTTAGTTAGGCATCATATATGTGAAATTGTGTCATGCTGTACTGTTTGGTTAGACAACATATATGTGAATTACCACATCTGTGTATCATACAATGTCTGTACGTTCAATTTCTTTTCTTGTTTATCAGCCATTTGAATTGGAGGGGATGATGGCAGTATCTAAGGGAGCAAAAACCCGTTCTTCACAAAAGACAGTGCTACCCGTCGATGCAGATAGAACCATGGTTGTACTAGCCCACAAACTAGCCCCACCACACATAATCGAGACTCTTCCAGATTGCACACTTACACCGTTGGGCAGAGAACCAGCTACAACCCATCTAACCGCAACCCCAGCGGATAGTAACCCACTTATAGTTGACAAAGCACCATGTCCACCACAGAGTAGCCCCACACGAGCAGTTTGTAAAGCTACTGCAGTGCCCAAAGCACGAAGACCACCACAGCTAACCCAAACTCCATGTTTAAAGCAGAAGAGCAACTGTTCTCAGGTCAGATTCCGTATCTATGGTCCATACTCCTTTGCTGTTGCATCACTGTATTTACTCATACCAACTACTTTCGAATTTGAAGGATCCAATTGAAACTCCAATGGCGCAACAAGTATGTTTTAAACCTATTTCTTTAACTGGATTGTTGTTCTAACTTCTTGCTCTATGTTGATTTCAGTTTAAGTTGTATAAACAGTTATGTTCTCATGTGATGCACATTACAAGTGCTGCCAATGCTGTGTAGTTTCTCACACTTATATTCTGTCTATGCTGCTGTGTCTTAAAAATATATGAGTTGAACTGTGTCTCTATCTTGATTAGGGAACATAAACTAGAATGATATGGACAATACAGTGACCATAGTACATAGATATATGTTTGTTTCATACTGTTATCCTGTCCACCTTACTACTAAACCGGTTTACCAAAATGAGTTTCGTATACTACAAGCTCAACCTGTGATGTGTCTGCTTGTTTTTCTTGTAGTATGCAAACAGAATATTGGAGAAGAGCACCCCACTATGCAATGGTAGAGAAAGTAATGCAGATAAGGTTCAAGATAGTGAAACAACCCTGTTGGTCTCCAAGAAAGGTGATAAAAACGATCTTGTAGATAGTGAGAAAACCCCACAGTCCTGCGTTGATGTAGTGTTCGAGTTACTGGCCAGTACCGCTGGCACAAGCTCTTCGAACTCGCTACATGAATCACTTCGGCTTCTTCAGTCTCATCTACAAGTTGAAAGGCATTAGTCAGCTGTGCTGCGGCAAGAAGCCGAAGGACTGAGGAAGTCCCTGCAGAATTCAGATGCGTACTTTCTTGTGCAACAGCAAGCGCTGGAGGATTTAAGCGCCAAACAAGAGAAAGTTAATAAGCTTGCTAAGCATCTTGCCAACATTATGGGTACCCAGGATATTGTTTCTTGAACTCTTCTGAAGTGGTTTCAGTTCTGGAATTGTTTTGCTGCGGCGTTTATATGCTGCTTTGTTCCCTATATTTGCACTGGTGGCGAACTTTGATGCCCAGTGGATGTAATATGTGTAATAGCCGTGATAGCCTAGCATAAGTTGCTTGCTTATTTATTTCCTTGTTGTCTTGTTTATTTGTTTGCTTGTAGTCAGTGCAGTTCTTTTTCTGCGGTTTGCTAGTGGCTGCAATAACCTATTTTTTAAAACTAGGCCACAATAACCATGGGCTAATATTTACTGTAGTGACACTGGGCCTCCTACGGGCCGTAGTAACAGTGAGCCTTCTACGGGCCGTAGAAACAGTAGGCCTTCTACGGGGCGTAGAAACAATGGGCCTTCTACGGGCCATAGAAACAATGGGCCTTCTACGGGCCGTATCATCAATGGGCCTTATACGGGCCGTATGATCGATTGGCCAAACATGTGCCAATAACAGGCCGCATTATGGCCGTAAACGGGCTAGAGTTGGAATCGTCCGTTCATGGGCCGACCATAACGGGCCATCGTTAATAGGCCATATTTGATGACGCTATGAAAACGGCCCAACGTATTAACGGACCACAAACGGGCCGACTGTAACCACGGGCTGAATTTGGCCCACAAGCAGAAAATGGCAGTAACGGGCCGTAAGTAAACGAATGCTGGAAATGAGCCCAAGAATAAATGGGCTCTGAGAAGGCCGAAAGATAACATGGGCTGGAAACGGCCCAACGGAATAACGGGCCGTTAATGGGTATAAAGTGATACACTGTTCATTACGGGCCAGTTTCACCACGGGCCATTAATGGGTGTAAAGTGATACACTGTTCATTACGGGCCAGTTTCACCATGGGCCGTTAATAGGCCAAGAGTTACATAGGGCCTCATATGGGCCGAAAGACGTCATGGGCCATACATGGGCCAGAAGTGAAAACGGGCCGGAATCATATTGGATGGCCCAGATGACGCTACTGGGCCTAATTCGGATAGGGCGTAACAGACCTTGGGTTAGCGGGCTGTAAATGGGCTATATGCGAACAGGCCATTAACAGGCTTTCCATGGGCCGGCCCGCCACCTTTTGACCAAGTCAAACGGGCCGGCCTTTTCACAGGAATGGGCCTCTGTTGGGCCGTGCCACGTGTCGACGTATCATAGGCGCCTTCTGTCCAATGAGTGGATGACATCTGTCCCAACGATGAGCCGACACGTGTTTCCTCCAGCCAATGATGATTTTACACGTGGAAAAACCCCATTGGTCGGGGCTGTTAACGGGTTATCGGATCCAAAACCCGACCCGATAGCTTAACGGCGTTCCGTTACGGTGGATGCCACGTGTCGGTCACCCTTGACGAAAGCACTTCTGTGACGCGCGATTTATCGTCATGAAAGTGCACACTTCCGTGATGATAATTTTGGTAATGTCATGGAACACTTGTACGACAGCACAGGTATGACTTTCTTGATTCTGTCATAAAATCGTCATGGATGTACATGCATGACAAAAAACGCGACCTACTGTGACAAACACGTATCATCACGGAAGTGTATTTTTTTTGTAGTGCATGGAGTTAAGGACTGCCCAGCAGCCCCACGGGTGTCACATATGCTCTTTGCGGATGATTCCATGCTTTTGCTTAAGGCAAGGCAGGAGGAAGCCACAGCCCTACATGAGGTGCTGGCCCTATATGAAAGCTGCTCCGGGCAGTGCATAAACTTAGAGAAATCCGCTATCATGTTCAGCCCCAATACGCCGGAGGAAGAAAAAGATGCAGTTAAGGAGGCACTTGAGATTCATAGCGAGGACTGGAACGAGAGATATCTAGGCCTTCCAGTTCATGTTGGTAGATCCAGGAGGAAGTCTTTTGCATACATCAAGGGCAGTATCTACGGAAAACTGTATGGCTGGAAGGAGAAGCCGTTGGCTAAGGAAAGCAAGGAGGGGCTGGTGAAAGGAGTTGCACAGGCCATTCCCACCTATGCCATGTCTTGCTTCGATCTCACCAAATCGCTGTGCTTAGAGATTGATAGCCTACTTGGCAAGTTCTGGTGGAATCAGCAGGATAAGACTAACTCGATGCACTGGATAAGTTGGGACAAGCTGACACAGCCAAAGGCACGAGGCGGACTAGGGTTTAGAGACATGCACGCGTTCAATATTGCCATGCTATCGAGGCAGGGATGGAGGCTGCTCCAGGATCCAGATAGCCTGTGCGCGAGAGTACTAAAAGCCCGATATTACCCCCACGGTCATGTGCTTGAGGCAGAACCAAAGGAGGGGATTTCTTACTCGTGGAGAAGCATACTTCAGGGCCTGGAGCTGATCAAACATGGCTATATTTGGCGGATTGGCGATGGCACGGGAGTCAAGATTTGGACAGACCCATGGATTCCCCGAGCATGGTCTCGGACAGTAATCACTCCGAAAGGAGCAAACTTGTTGACACATGTTAATGAACTCATCTGCCCAATCACCGGACGGTGGGATGAGCAACTGGTTACAGACACATTCTGCTCTGAGGATGCTCGACACATTTTACAAATCCCGTTGCGGGACGGAGTGGAGGATTTTATCGCATGGCACTACGACAACAAGGGGGTACATTCGGTTAGGAGCGCTTATAGAGTGCAAACGCAGCTCAAGAAGCAGGCACGAGATGGGGCTCCAAACAGCAGCTCTGAGAGAGCTGGCCAGCTTGAGGGAGGCGGGGATGATACGTGGAAACGAGTATGGAAATTACCATGCCCAAAGAAACTGCAGATGTTCATGTGGCGCCTTAAGCATGAATCCCTGCCACTATGCACGAATCTGGAGAAGAGAGGAATGATGTTGGAGAACAACAAATGCTTTTATTGCAGCCGAGCAGCAGAGGACGGGGGACATCTGTTCATCAAGTGCAAAGAAGTGAAGGAAATCTGGCGGTCTCTGGACCTCGAAGCTGAGCAGGAAGAACTAGAGAAGATAACCAGCGTAAATGCAATGATGGACTATCTCTGGCTATTGGACGAACAGAAGCGGTTGCTGATTGTTACTTTCTGGTGGCTATGGTGGAATAACAGAAATAAACTGAGGGAGGGAGAGCTGGTTGTGGCTGCCCCAGAAATTGTGCGGCGCGCACAGAGCCGGGTTATGGAGTATCTTCAGTACTTCACTAATAAGGGAAAGCAACCAACTAGAACAAAATGGCAGCCGCCGGAGGAAGATGTCCTGAAGATCAACATAGATGGATCTTTTTTTCCGGGGGAATCCTACGGAGGCTGGGGTGTCGTGGTCCGAGACACTGCTGGAGATCTTATAGCCGCGCATGCAGGGCGAGGGGAAAATATTTCAGATGCCTTCGGTGCGGAGGTCAGCGCTATGGCAGCAGCCTTCACATATCAATTGTGAGTACCGGTTCAGAGAAATCTGGTTCGTGGGCTTGTGGCCTGGGAGAACTGGTGGAGCTGCACTAATTTAGTTGGTTGAACCAGACCAGTCACTTATCTCGTCGCCAATGAGGCCCACGACTCAGGTCTGTCTCCTTCCTTTTCCCTTCTTCTCCAACGAAGACAAAAAGTTCTGCGTTCTCAGATCCCTGGCGATGCATACTACGTTTATAAGATTTGGGGGTCCCTAATTTTTGGGGGCCCTGTGCGGTCGCCCACCTCGCACGCCCCCATCGACAGCACTGCACGTACCTACTCCTTTTTAGGGTTCTGGAGTGTTCCGAAGGTCTCTTTTATGTGTTCCTCCGGTGTCATGGTTTGAAAAATATTAGTCTCAATATTAATGGGCATACCTGAGATATAATGTTTAATTCTTTGCCCATTAACCACTCTCAGATTAGTGCCCTCGGCATTATTGGTCTTGACAGCTCCGGAGCGATAAACTTCTTCGATGATATATGGTCCTTCCCATTTAGAGAGAAGTTTTCCTGCAAAGAATCTGAAACGAGAATTGTACAATAGAACTTGGTCACCGACATTAAATTCCCGTCTTTGGATTCTTTTGTAATGCCATCTTTTAACCTTTTCTTTGAACAACTTGGCATTTTCACAAGCTTGTGTTCTCCATTCATCTAGAGAACTAATATCAAATAATCTCTTCTCACCGGCAAGTTTGAAATCATAGTTGAGTTCTTTAATTGCCCAATAAGCTTTATGTTCCAACTCAAGAGGTAAATGACATGCTTTTACATAGACCATTTTATATGGGACATACCCATAGGGTTTTTATAGGTAGTTCTATAAGCTCGTAATGCACCATCAAGTCTGTTAGGCCAATTCTTCCTGGATCTATTAACGGTCTTTTGCAAAATTAATTTTATTTCTCTATTGCTCAATTCAACTTGACCACTAGATCGAGGATGATAAGGTGATGCATTTTTATGGTTAACATCATATTTAGCTAGGAGTTTACGAAACATACCATGAATAAAATGTGAACCACCATCAGTCACTAAATATCTAGGGACTCCAAACCTCGGGAACATAACCTCTTTAAGCCTTTTAATAGATGTGTTGTGATCAGCACTACTAGTTGGAATAGCTTCTACCCACTTAGTAACATAATCAATAGCAACTAGAATATGAGTGTACCCATTAGAGGAAGAAAAAGGTCCCATATAATCAAATATCAAACATCAAATGGTTCAATAACAACTGAATAATTCATAGGCATTTCCTGACGTCTACCAATATTACCAATTCTTTGACATTCATCACAAGAAAGGACAAACTTACGTGCATCTTTGAAGAGAGTAGGCTAATAAAAACCTGTAATACCTCATGTGCGGTTCTGTCTCCTGCATGGTACCCTCCGTATGCTTCAGAATGATACTTCCATAGGATTTGTTCCTGTTCATGCTCAGGTACACATCGTCTAATAACACCATCTACTCCTTTATATAAATGTGGGTCATCCTAAAATTAATGTCTTAAATCAAAGAAGACCTTTTCTTTTGTTGGTACGTGTAACTAGGGGGTATATATTTAGCAACAATATAATTATCATAGTGTGCATACCAAGGATTATTGCGAGAAGTAGAAGCATTTATGGAAGTTTATTGCTCATCAAGAAAATTATCATCAATAGGTAGTGGGTTATCAAGAACATTTTCCATTCTAGAAAAATTATTTGCTACAGGATTTCCAGCTCCCTTTCTATCAACAATATGCAGGTCAAACTCCTGTAGTAAAATAACCCACCTAATTAGTATAGGTTTGCATCTTTTTTTCATAAGATATTTAATAGCAGCATGATCGGTGTGAATAGTGACTTTGGAATCAACTATATAAGGTCTGAATTTATCACATGCAAACACAACTGCTAAAAATTCTTTCTCAATAGTACCATAGTTTGTTTGAGCATTATCCAAGATCTTACTAGCATAATGAATAACATTCAATTTCTTATCAACTATTTGACCTAGAACAACATCAATAGCATAATAAATAGCATCACACATCATTTCAAAAGGTAAGTTCCAATTAGGTGGTTGAACGATGGGTGCAGCAATTTTAGAGCATGCCGTTGGCCCCCCCAGGACGCATAAAAATCGCCCCCTAGGGGCGAGCCGGCGATTCGTTCGGCACTGGGGGCGGTTTTGCGCCCAGTCGTCGCCCCCAGTCGCCGATTTTGGCCCACTTTTGAAGCCCCATTTCGGCAAAAAAGGCCCATATGGGCGAGAATAGGCCCATATTCGGCGTGGTTCGCCGTGGCTCGGCGTTCAATTATCAACATAAATATATTTTTTATCACATATTTCATCACAGAAAATTCAAATACTTCAACAAAATAGTTCAACAACAAATAGTTCAATACAAATTATATAGTTCAACAAATAAAAACTCATATTTCATCACACGTCGCGCCCGGTGTCGCCCTTGAGCCTCCATAGGTGCTCTATCAGATCTTGCTGCGGTTGATGATGCACCTGTGGGTCTCGGATCTCCTGACGCATACTGAGGTAGGCAGTCCAGGTTGCTGGTAGCTGGTGATCAACTTGGGCAAGAGGACCCTGCCTGTGGTATGGTTCAGTGTCAAACACTGGCTCTTCCTGCTCGCTCTCAATGATCATGTTGTGCAAGATGACACAGCAGGTCATGATCTCCCACATTTGATCTTTCGACCAGGTCTGAGCGGGGTACCGGACAACAGCAAATCGAGATTGGAGCACACCAAATGCCCGCTCGACATCCTTCCTGCAAGCCTCCTGAATCTTCGCAAACCAGGCGTTCTTGCCTCCAGGCACAGGGTTTTTGATGGTCTTCACAAATGCCGACCATCTCGGATAGATGCCATCAGCTAGATAGTACCCCTTGTTGTAGTGCCGCCCATTGATCTCGAAGTTCACCGGAGGAGAATGACCTTCAACAAGCTTGGCAAAGACAGGAGAGCACTGCAACACGTTGATGTCATTGTGAGTTCCTGGCATACCAAAGAAGGAGTGCCAAATCCAGAGGTCCTGTGTGGCCACCGCCTCAAGTACCACACTGCAACCGCCTTTGGCGCCTTTGTACATCCCCTGCCAAGCAAATGGGCAATTCTTCCATTTCCAATGCATGCAGTCGATGCTTCCAAGCATCCCTGGAAATCCTCTTGCTGCATTCTGTGCTAGGATCCGAGCAGTGTCTTCCGCATTGGGTGTCTGACACTGCCACCACTGCCCGACAGAACTTGTAGAAACACTCTATGCTGGTGGACTCGGCCATGCGCCCATAGTCGTCCTGTGAGTCACCGGGAGCTCCGTATGCAAGCATCCTCATCGCTGTCGTGCGTTTCTGGATGGAGGTGAATCCAAGTTTGCCGGTGCAACCCATCTTGCATTTGAAGTAGTTGTCGAACTCCCGGATGGAATTCACAATCCTGAGGAAAAGCTTTCTGCTCATCCGATAACGGCGCCGAAATGTTCTGTCGCCGTGAAGTGGAGCATCGGCGAAGTAGTCGGAGTAGAGCATGCAGTAGCCTTCGAGACGATGCCGGTTCTTTGCTTTCACCCGCCCCGACGCCGAGCCACCTCGCCGCGGCTTTTCATTGCTCGCCAGCAGCTGGGCGAGGGCGGCGAGCACCATGAGATGCTCTTCTTCCTGGACGTCGGCCTCGGCTTCCTCCTCCAGCAGCGCGGCGAGCACTTCCTCGTCATCCGAGTCCATCGCCGAGGCAGGCAGAGGCAGGCAAATCGCCGAACACCTTGCGCGCGGTGGGCGTGCACCCGCCGCTAAACTGCCCCTCCGCGGCCGAAAACGCCCAGTTGGTGTCGGAGGGGCTGCCGCGGCGAACCTCTGCTATTTTTCCGGCGGGGAATGGCTATCTACCGGTGAAGGGCAGCGGGGCGGCGCCAGGATATACCTAGTGGCGGCCGAGAGCGCGGGGGGTGGGAGGCGAGTCGGGGAAGAAAATCTTGACTTTTCACCTGACGGCGTGGGCCAGCCGCGCTTTTCCCTTGCGCCGGAGCCCCAAGCGCCCCCCAAAGCGCCGGGTTCGGCCTGCGGCCGCCGGGCGGAAAAAAGGGCCGAACCGGCGCTTTTCGTCGTCCTGGGGTCACGACTGGGCCGTTTTTTTGGCGCCGGCGCCGAAAAAGTCACCTGGGGGGCCTGTTGGGGGCGCGGCTGGAGATGCTCTTACACATACTCCCTCCATTCCAAAATATAGTGCGTCCGCGCTTCTTGAGGTCGAACTTTGACCATAAATTTAACGAACGAGACCGACTGCGGCGGGTGAAAAAAATTACATAATTAAAAACTTCTTTCGAATACAAATTCACTGATATAATTTTTGCTCCCGCCGCAATCGGTCTTGGTAGTTAAATTTACGGTCAAAGTTGAAGCACGGAGATAGAGGAAGCACTGCATTGTGGAATGGAGGGAGTACATAATATACATGTGCGTGTCTTTACAAATAATTTCAAAAAAAAATTGCGCTATAGAAAATAGTTTTTTTGAAACGAGCACCATGGTGCCTGTGCACAACTTGCAATTTTCACGGAAGAGAGCGGTTACATTTGTACATAATGTGAGTGATGGCTTGCTACCAAGTAGGATTACTTAAAGTTGCAGCATCTAGAGCTGTGAGGTAGAACTACCTGTTGGGTTCGTTTTCGTGATATTGTGATACGGTGTGGAAGCTAGCTCTTACTAATTTCTAGTGGCTCGTCAACTGGTGTCCTTCCTGGCTCAGAGTAGAAGAATGTCTGAAAACGGAACACAAGTCTTCTTTAGAACCTTTGTATGCCTGGTTATTTCTCTTTGGAAGGTCCGTAGCTTCTACAGTGTGTATTTGAGTTCTCAACTCGGAGGTGCAGAGTGATCAAAATGTAAGTGCTCTAACGCTGTCAAAGGCTAGTTGTGTGTTTGTAAATGTGGACGGTGCGGATTATGTGTGTTTGGTGACAGACTTAATAAAGAAAATATGCAACCATACAAATCTCATGGTTCATCAACCTCCACTTGAACGGATGGTTTGGCTGAAGAGGATGTACTATACATCACTATTATATACCCAGTTTATCAGGCACATTGGCCACTAAACTTGATAGTAGTTTGATGATAAAGAACTTGGCAAACAATAAATTGTCCTTTTTTATTCAATTCTAATAACACACATCTTGAGGCTTGGGCCTCAATTTTCTACTTTAGTCATCACCACATAACATGATTCTAACATACATGTCATTCCCGATCTATCATCTCGAGCATCGATCTTTGTTACTATCAAAACTGAAGAAATTATGGGTATTAAATTTAGCAGCTGGCCTTCACTTTTGAGAGACAGGGCAAGCTGATAATTTGTAGCCTCCCCGGCTGTTTTCTAGAAATTTCAGTAGAAGTGAAGCCCTGTAGGAGATCCCTAAGGACTCTAGCTAAGATCTTTTTGAGACCCTGGGTGACTCGCGTGGACTTATCCCCTCTCGGTAAGCCGAAGACCATATCGTCCGCGTAGCGTGCATAATAGAAGACTACGGCCCCATCCAGTTAGTTTGTACCCACAACGGTAAGGGCTTGTTCAGAAAAGAAGGGTCAAGGGTCACTTATGGGAATGATATACAGTGCAGCTAATACTGTAATTAAACATGAAAGGAAATATAATTCTAATTAGTGGAAGGAACTTTGCATAAATTACTGCAACTGAAAAATCTAAATAAATCTTACTTCATCGCGTTCAGTATATGATGTTTGCCTTAATTTTTATATAATAATATAAAAGTAACTACACCCAAGAGGAACACAACATACACCTTCAGATGAAAGATGTGTTGTGGGCATTCATCCTAAACAAAGAAAACAAATCACCATAAGTCAAATTGGTAGAAGCTTTCCATAAGATCGGACAACCAATTAACTTTGTTCCCTACAGATGAGAAATCCAAAGGGGAAGACATTGTAAATTGTGCAACAAATCACTGGAAAAAAGACCAAGCAAAAACTACCATGCTGAAAATTATCTACTACCCAACACACAGACATAAAACAATTCCTTATTATGACATGCATTTGTTCAACTTCAGAAAACAAGCAATAGAAGAATTGTAACTCAGGTAGCATGGGACGATAAAAACAATTTGCTATGGAACTGTAAATAATTATGGGATACACATGGAAAACCGCAAAGATAAAAATTCTAGGCTACACATATAAAATTCCAACAGTAAAATCTAGATCATTACAACAAATTTCGAACTGTAACTCCAGCACATCAAGACTGTAACTACGCACTAGCAAATACTAATTCTGGGATGACATGAGAAGAGTTCCACAGGTAATCCAAGTCAATTACAACAAAATATGAATTGTAACTCCAGTGCATCATGGCTGTAACTACACAGTAACAAAATAGTAATTATGGAGTAAAATGAGAAGAGTTCCACCAGTAATCCAAGTCAATCACAAAGAAAATATGAGTTGTAACTCCAATACCTATACATTATAGAAGCTATGGAATAGCAATACTAATTCTCATTTAGTTGGTGATTGCGGGCAACAAGAACAATACTCGGTTGTAGTTAGGACTAAATCTTCAAAAATGCATACACATAAATTAAAAGGAAATTTGAATTCATAGTTCATAGTTCACACAGGAACAAAAATATACACAAAGTAAAGGTTGGATATCTTACAATATGTGCAGGTGGCTGGAGACGACGTCCCCAACATATTTGCAGTAATATCGGACACTGAAGTGACAGAAACAAAGATACATAGCAACTGCATCAACAATATTGTAAAATGGGGAACTACAAAAACAGTACATGCACTACAACTGTTGTCTATAATATTGTAAAGGAGGAACTATGAAACATTATTTGCAAGAATGATACCTCCATGAGCTCTAGTGCATAGCTGTTTCAAATATAATGGAAAATACATAAAGTTATTACAAAATACATTCAGGTTACACACTCTTTCATATCAACAATGAAGTGGGATAACTAATTACAATTCCTTGATTATGGAAAATTTGAATCTCCAAAGCACTAGAGCAACAGAAAAAAGTGGCGGCTATCCGGGACACAACTAAAATATGTGAGCGGAGAAAGAAAATTACAGGGCATACCGCAAACAAATTACATAGAAGTGTAAGAATAAATACATCAAAAAACTATCTAGCATGATGAAAAATATGAAACAATGCATCACAGAGTTATGAACTAAGCTTCAGACTTGGAAACATTGGCATATGAACCATACATAACTTACTAAACTAACAAATACACAAGCATAAAGAGACAACACCATCACTGCATTTGCAAGGTTACATACATGGACACTATAAAACTACAACTACCATCCTTGTTGGAATTTGCCATGTTATGTTCATTAAAACTGCCATGGTGTGTAGAAATATGTTTGCCATGGCAAATTTGGCTTGGTACATAAATATTAAGAATTGCCATGTTCTGTTGAATAAACTTGGCATAGTGTATATAGTACTCCCTGTGTCCCATAATATAAGAACGTTTTTGGCACTACACTAGTGTCAAAAACGTTCTTATATTATGGGACGGAGGGAGTAGATTTTTTATGACTTGTGAATCAAAGTAATATTCCGAAAAATGCCACAGTACTGTATGAAACTTATTGACATTTGCCATGTGTGTAATATTATATAATTTATCTTTAAAATTTGCTTTATAAGTGAGGCAAATTCAGATTTTTTGAATTTGTAGATCGTGGCAACTTGGAATAATTTTGAATATGATACATGAAGTTTGCCATGACAAACACATTAAGTAGCATCCATTCAGAACATATGACCTTGCCATGTGATGCTACACAAGTTTGCCATGGTTATAATAATTTGAACATTGGATTCGTGAGAAAATTGAATTTGCCATGGCAAAATTATCTAGTATCATCTATTCAAAGCGATGTGAACTTGCAATGCAATTCTACACAAAAATTTGCCATGGTGTGTTAATCTGAACATTGGATTTTGTAGGAAACTGAATTTGCCATGGCAAAAACACTCAGATCATTGATCCAGAAATTGAAATGTACTTAGCTATGCTCTGTTGACTGCAGCATGCACACATCCCATTATCCCAGCACTAGCCGAGGGAGCAGAGACTCACCTCCTGGACTGATATCGGCACTTGAAGGTGGGGATTGGACGAAGCAACACCAACAGCTCCTCCACAGGGTGGCAGACTCCAGCACAATCCGATGGCGGCGCGGTCGCGCCGTACGCCTCCTCCCCATGACGATGTCCGCCGCAACTCCTCCCCCTCCGTGCCCCACCTCCTGAAAGCACCTTGCCGACGTCCTCGGGAAGAAAGGCAACGAGGGAGGGGGCATACGGGACGCCCATCGACGGGAACCACGACGGGGACGAAAAATCGCCAGAGAAATCGACGCGCTCGAACCGTCAACGAGCCCATGCTTCTTCCGCGCTCGAGGCCACCGCCGTGTCACCACACTCGAGGCCGCCGCCGTGACCCACACTCGAGGTCGCCGTCTTGACCCGCGCTCGAGGCCACCGGAGGTCGTCGGGCGGGCGTTCCTGCTTGGTGGCGCAAGCCATCTGTCATCCTATCGTCGATTTGGACGCCGACGAAGAAGAGAACGTCGCGCCTCCATGCCCGAGCTCCTGCGAGAGAGGAGCTCCCGAGCAACGGTCGCATCCTCAAAGCCTCCCCGACCCGCTTTCCGGCCGCACCTCCTCTGTTTTTTCTCCCTCCACCTGCGCCTTGGGAACATTGGAAAAGAGGATAAGGTTGGTGGGGGAACGACTAGTATAGAATCTGGTCATCTGGTGCAAAAATAGAAAAAGGATTATGGACCATTGGATTTGGGATGAATGGTAAGGATCTAGGTGGAGGAATCTGTACTCACGGTTACATCATTCTGTGCAAAAACATCCTTCTGGTGCTCATGTTTTCTCTTCGGATCCTTCTCAGATCCCCAATCCTCCATCGGCCCTCTCGACCTCTCCAGCCGGCGAGCGACGCTGTCGGCGGTCCAGGCCAGATCCGGTGTTGGCTCCCCTCCACAGCTTCTTCTCCCTGCCTCCTATCTTCCACTCCGGCTTCAAGGTCGCGTGGATCCGCCTTCCGGCCAGGCCCAACGCCGCGCGGCGCATCATCGCAGGGATTCGTCGACCGTCGCTAGTCGTCCTCGCCGATGGCCGCGGGCGCCTCGGGCACAGCTGCCTAGGTCACCATCTGGCCTCCACCATGCCGGACTCCGACGGGTTCGCAACAGTTCCGAAAACCCGCGGCACAGAGTTGTTAGAGAATACGCAGCCCCGACGGCTACACGCGCCAGCTCTTCTTCCTGACTCCATCCCCTCACTGGCTCAGTATCAAGGTATCTTCTCTCTCACCCATATATTTCTATCTAATGGGGAAGTCTAGTTTGTGTTCGAGTCTGGGCACATGCCCAGCCAACGTAGCCACTGATTTACCTCATGTTCTATGTTTACCGATCACATGTAACAATTTTGAATGCACAGAATAGTTTACTGCTTGTACTCCACTACATAGTTCCATTTAATCTATTGCGCCATGTATATGCTACTCCCTCCGATCCAAAAAAAAGTGTTGTGGTTTATTTTGGATCGGAGTGTGTATTGAATCAAAGCATGAATATTTCGGAGGCAGTGCACATGTCTTTGACTGAGTTGACTATGGATCTAGCTAGGGGAAGTATGCCGAGAGTGCACACAGTTATCAATTTGGCATTTCTTCAATTGCGGATCTTACGCGTACATCGGTCAAATTGTTAGCTAAATTTAGCTAGCTTCTAGTTGAATTGCTTTCAAGCGGTGATTGAAAAGTGAATATAATTTCCCTTGATTATGGAGAACAAGTGACATGTTGTGGGGAAACTCGTCAATGGTGGGACAACATATGCATATCCGCAAAATCAAGCCGACGCAATAATGTCTCGTCCATCTAATTAACCTGCACCATGTTTGGTTAGCTAGCTACTAGTTAAGAATTTGTTGTTGTTCTGAGCTAGTGTGCTTGCTGGCATGGGGTATGCATATTGCAGATTTAACTAACAAAACTCAAGGGCCAAGGCTTTTGATGAACTGACGCCCGTCAATTGTTTCACACTCCAGTAGCTAGCTGGTGGGAGATACCTTGATTGGAGACATCAAATAATGGATGTATGTGTATTTGTGACTAACAGTTAGCCAACAAGGGTTTAACAACATTACAGAAACAGTAGAAGTACAGATGCAGAGCAGAGAGAGCTAGCTAGCTAGCTGCCTGAGCTGCACCGGCATGCGTGGTGTTTTGTTTCAGGAGATTGAGAAGTCAGACATCTGGATTTTGGTGTAGAACACATGTTATGCTCTGGGTATGATGAGTAGTTTAGAGCTCATTGACTAGTACTAAGCTCTGCCCCTGCCGTTGCTCTTGGGTCATTTTGAAGAATTATTTACAGCTTCTAGAGAATCTTAGTTGTTGCTGTCTCACCTGGTTCTAAGCAAATAAAAATAGTATTTGTTTCGTGTGATCTTTCCCAGGCATATGAAGTTCCAAGAGCAAGAAACAGTATAACTGGAGGCAAGAGAAGAACTTTCTGTTATATACCATCAGGGTAGCAAAGCTGATACAATTTTTTAAAGCAATGCTTGTTCAGTTGTGATCCTTAAGTCCTTCACACTCATTCTTACTGGTCATGCACTAGAAATGATCATGCCATCTTATGTATCACTTCATATGTATGTATGTTCTCTCGTGGATGCGCCAGATTGACAAATATGTGTGCCCGGGAAGGGTCTAGTTTGACGTGTACTCGAATATTTTTGCAACTGATGGTCTAGCTTGACATGTACTCAAATAATTCCAATATTTGTGTTTGGAATTGTCCAGTCTAACATGTGCCTAAAATGGTCTAGCTTGACTTAATTTTCTCATCTTCACTTATATTTGTGATACATATTGACACACTTTGTGAACCAACTTGTTTAGTTTTCTTGCACGATTGATAGACATATAGTAGAAGCCAGTACTGTACTTATATGTACATGAAACCATCAATTAGACAAGTATAAAGCTGAAGCATCAACGCTGTGACGATTTGAAGATTAGTCGTATATACCAAGGACAAAATGAACGAATATGAGAAAGGTGAGGTGTTTACAGTGGAAGTCACGTTTTATATTTGACTACTAGCAGGGGTTTTTTGTAAAAATGTACATTAAGTGGCAGGAGGTACCTCTGTGCCATTCATCTTCGATCCAATGGCCCAGAATGCGTTTTTCTATTTTTGCACCACAAGCGCAGATTCTATACTAGTTGCTCCCGGTTGGTGGGGAGGGGATGGGAAGATACTGGAGTGGGAGGAAAAAAACATTCGCAACCATGCGGTCCTATACCGAACGAAAAAAAGTTGGCTTGGCTAATATCTTTGATTTAAGATCTGTGTCTGCAATCAACGGTGCAGAGGACGTTCGGTCCAACAGTCTAAAAAGCAGGACGTTTGGGCATTATTGTTTCCGAAGACATAACATCGTCCTTGACAGAATTTAGCGTGAATCGTCAAGCACGATCCAACGGAGGGAAGTTTTATTATTATAGTTCGTCTGACCATGCCTAGTTGTGAACAAGCTCAACTAGGTGACCTTTTCTCTGACCGTGCCAGCCCTCGGGGATCACGTCCTGGGCCGTAACATTCCAGATGCCATAAATACTTTCCACCCTGATTGCAAGAGGCGCCTGCATCTTCCTCCTCCCATAGCCATACTCCCAGCCGTACTCGGTAAACCTAGTCAGCACCCTTTCGACATTTGTTGCTTGATGCGCCCTTGAAATACACGCTCAGCATGTACAGGTCGCCCGGCCTTGGAACGTAAAGGAGTATAACATGGAAACGGTCGGGTGTGGCGCTCGGGTCGACCCGGTACGCCACGGACGCCACAGGGGAGTTGTAGGCGCATTCAAAGCTGCATGTCTGTTAGTGTTAGCGTATACAGTAGATAGATGGGAGAATATCATACGGAAACCAATATTCAAAGAAAACTTTGTGAAAACCATGTTTGAAAGTTTCAAAAAAATCTGAAAAAAGTGGGATGTTAAGAGGATGATGTTCTATTGTAATGTGAAATTTCAAGTAAAAACACATTACGGGATGCGAATTATGAAAAAGACCAAATCTGGATTTTGTAGGGGGCAAAATACAGTAGAATCTCTAATATATGTTCTCTCTGATAAAATTTCGTCACAAATGTGCAAAACTTTTTGGGGGGGGGGGGGGGGGGGCATGGCCCCCTGAGTTACACTAAGCTCCGCCAGTGCATGTGTGAGTCCAAACTGAAACATAAATCCGTCGAGCGAATAGTTGACATTGATTTGTTTTGATAAAGGCCGGGTTTTTTTACTCATAGTTGACATTGGCGCATGTCATTGTCACACTATTTCTCTCACTAGCATGCCAGTCCACTCACTACTCCACAAAACATACTGCAAATACTTTATTTATTTATTCTATAACCTATGTACTCACTATTGGAGTATATATAAATTATACAGAACTAACAATCGTCGGACATATTTAGATGCTATGAGTGAAGTGCAACATGGCCTGCGTCGATGCATTAGTGGTGCAAATCTCTGAATTGTCATTCTTACCATTACCAATCGCACGATAACCCGGTGCCAATTTTGTATTCTCGGAAAGAACTCGATCCATGTAAGAAACTTGCACTTCGAGTCACATGCATGCATGGTTCTCAGTCCAAGCGTTTATCAGTTCCAAGCTTTGAATTGTGGAAGAAGGTAAACATGAGGTAATGCTCCAATGTGTATATGAAATGGTAATGACAACGATGTACTATGGGGCTCCGTGGGCTGTCCGACCAGAAAATCGGTCGTTGACCAGGCTTCGGGAGGCCGTTTGGATCGGCTCCAAAACGTTGGTACGCCAACTCTCCCCAGCTTTCATCCTCTTACTTTACGCCAAATAGTTGGTGGAAACGACGGCGGCCAAATCGCTCGCCTATTTTTTGGCGAGCCAACGACGCCCACGAATTGGTAAGGCGGGGCTGGGCAAGAACCAAACAGACCCTATATTACTTTTGACTCTTTCTTCAGTGTTCCACCATGACCAAGAAGGTGATGCATTGGTATGTAGAACTGACGTCATACGTGCTTGGACTAAGGATACACATTTGTTTGTTCAGAACCATACGTAGAAAACTCCTGACGATCAAAGATCATGGATGGTGCCATGGTGATAGACATGACTTTTCTCTTATCATGCTAGCGGCAGGGCTTCTTCCTTTTCAACAAAATTCGAGCAAGTACTAATAAACGGAGAGAGAATAGTGAAAGATTGCAAACCTACTGTCGTGTAGCCATATCTGTACTTCCTACCTCTGACCAGCCACTTCATCCTCGCCCAAGGAGTAAGACCAAAAATACAACCGCACCGCGTCACACGTACGATTAATCGATGACCTGCAAGCAGCGAAATGTTAGTCGCGGTAAGGTTTCTACCGTTCTCATTAGATTTTACACTGTTCTAGGAAGTTGTACTAACTGTGGAGAATGAAAGAGAAATTGACGGTCTTGGCCAGGGGACCGACTAATCAATCTATCTATTCCAAGTTTGCACGAAATCCTGCTCTGGCCCGGTTACAAAGTTATAATCGACGTCTCAATTTGACCACGGTGTTCATTTCTCTGGAACTTGTAAAGAGTGGCCAGCGATGTTTTATTTTTTACCTCAAGTAGCCAGCAATGTTGATCCTATATGGATCTCGGACCCGGAGGTTTGCACGTTAACATGGACACCATGGATGGTGGCAGACAAGACTTTTCTCTTATGCGTTCTATACTTGTATACGTCATATAGAGAACACACACAAAAATGAATGGGTTACAGGAGGGAGAGAGAGAGGCCAGCTAGCTAGGCACGTCGCCGTCCCTGGCTATATACGGGGAGGTCTCACCACCATCGATCACACACACACGGACAAAAAGGTGGTGACGATGACCCGGACAAGCCTGCTCCTCGCCCTCCTCCTAGCTGCGTTCGCCGCCACGCTCGCTGGCGCATTCGGCGTTCTGCTCAATGGGACTACCGCGTTCTACGGTGACCCACACGGCGCGGTACTACTCAAATACTATAACATGTACACTGCGTTCTATGCACCTATATGACAATGACATGCACCAATGTCAACTATGAGTCAAAAACCCCGTGTTTATGAAAACAAATCAATGTCAACTATTCGCTCGACAGATTTATGTTTCAGTTTTGACTCACTCATGCACTGGCGGAGCTTGGTGTAACTCAAGGGGGGCCATGCCCCCCCCCCCCCCAAGTTTTGCACATTTGTGAAGAAATTTTATGAGAGAGAACATAGATTAGAGATACTATTGTATTTTGCCCCCTACAAAATTCAGATTTGGTGTTTTGCTCCCCAGCCAGCTTTGTCAATCTCCGCCACTGCACACATGGGTATCTGGGTCATGGGTCATGGGAGACGGTGCAGTCACTTCTTCTGATATTGCCATCAATCCCTTCCCGGCAGCTACGGATGACTAGGGGTAAAAAACAAAAACATGTTGTGCATACGTAGGATGCGGTGATGTGCTGTCATTTGAAAGCACTCCGAAATTCCCTCCCCGCCAGAAAGGAGATCTGGTGGACGCATGCACGTCTTCCAGAACCGTCAACCGACGAAATTGTGGTGGCAGCTGCGGATCTGCGGTTATGATCCTCTGGCTTTTCTGCAATCTCAGCATGTTCTCACGGTGTGCGTTTTGAGCCTTAGCCATTGGGAACATTGCCGTGTTCTGCTCAACAGGACTGCCACGTTCTACGGCGACCACACGGCGCGGGGAACCAAGGTACTACTCAAATATTGTAACATGTACACTGATTTTTATGCACCTATATATGTTGCTTATGTTCTTGCTGCTTTTCTTTTAGCTGGAATTTGCGGCTACGGCCCCGCGGTAGCCGAACCACCCTTCTCGTCCTTGGTGGAATTCAAACCAATACACTAGACTGCGTACCAAAATCAATCACAACAACCATCCCCTAGGTTGAATCCCAGCCATTACAGTAGAAGAACTTAAGAAACAAAATCCCAACAATTTAACCCCACTGGATTGAATCCCAACCTAGAAAATTTTGCAACAACTAACACTCCAAATAACAGGCAACAAACCCCACGGGGAAATGAAACTAAGCATAAAAAACATATGAAAACAACAGACACAGTTCTAATTCGAAGAAAAAAAAGGAACTCACAAAAATGACAGGCAATGAATCTCGAGGACGAACGGGGCACAAATAAATCTAGCAAACTAGATCAGGGAAAAGACACAGGCACACGTGAGCGGAAGAAAAAAATGATGAAAGTGGGACAAATCATACATGAAAAATGGAGATGGGGGGAAATTGTACGCCAAAATCAACCGAGCAAACGCTCAAATACGAAGGCCTGTAGCTAAAATCCACAAGGAAGCAGTGGCGTAGGGGTCTAAATCGCCATGGAGGCCGTCGTCTCTCACTGCTCTCCGCAGCTATCAGCTGATCTCCGCCATGCCTCGCGTTTTGGGATGAAGCGGTGAGAGAGAAAGAGAGAGAGAAAAAAAAGAATACACTATCACATCACATGTTGTTGACGGGCTCTTAACAGGCGGCCCGAAAAGGATAGTACAAGTAAACACGGGACCGGTAAAGACATAACATCGTCCCACGACAGAATTTAGCATGAATCGTGAAGCACGATCAAGCGGAGGGAAGTTTTTTATTACAGTTCGTCTGACCATGCCTACAGTGGGTCAGAGAAAAGGTCGCCTAGTTGAGCTTGTTCACAAATGGCGTAGCTTGCAAAGCTGGCTCCCCTGTGTTACACAAAGGGGGCAAAATACAGTAGTATCTCTAATCTCTGATAAGTTTTTCTCAAAAATGTGCAAAACTTTGGGGGGGGGGGCATGCCCCCCTGTGTTACACAAAGATCCGCCAGTGCATGTGTGAGTCAAAACTGAAACATAAATCTGTCAAGCAAATAGTTGACATTGATTTGTTTTGATAAAGGTCGGTTTTTTACTCATAGTTGACATTGGTGCATGTCATTGTCAGATTATCTCACTCACTAGCTTGCCAGACCACTCACTACTCCACAAAACAAAGTGCAGATACTTTCCGTATGATATTTTTCCTAGATAGATAAACAAAATCTTCAAACAAACTGCTCATACAAACATGTGGTGCGTACAATTGGTACGTGATTGGGATGGTCGGAGAAGCGCGCAGTTCCGAGTCTCGGCCCGGAGTGCCATTGCGGAGAAAGCTTGACCGCTCAGCTGGATCACGGCGTTATTGATGCAAGGCCCACTTATGCAGATGTCGGTGAACATGACGGTGCGTCATCGTTGCAGGCCTTGTGTTTGCAAGTCACGCGGAAGTAGTTGCCGTAGACGAACCTGGTTATTGTGTTCAGACGGCCAACAAAGACCATGTGGACGAGAAGGGTGGTTCGGCTACCACGGGGCCGTAGCCGCAAATTCCGGCTACAAGAAAAGCAGCAAGAACATACTACAGCATATATAGGTGCATAGAACGCAGTGTACATGTTACAGTAGTTGAGTAGTACCTTGGCTCCCCGCGCCATGTGGGTTGCCGTAGAATGCGGCAGTCCCGTTGAGCGGAACGCCAAATGTGCCGGCAAGCGAAACGGCGGATGCATCGGCAAGCACAGCTAAGAGGAGGGCGAGGAGTAGGCTTCTCCGGGTCATCATCACCACCTTTTTGTCCGTGTGTGCGTGTGTCAGTGTGTGTGACCAATGGTGGTGAGACCTGCCAGTATATATAGCCAGGGATGGCGACGTGCCTAAGCAACTGGCCTCTCTCTCTCGTAACCTATTCGTTTCTGTGTGTGTTCTCTATATGACGTATACAAGTATAGAACGCATAAGAGAAAAGTCTTTGGGGGGGGGCATGCCCCCCTAAGTTACACTAAGCTCCACCACTCTCGGTGTGCGTTTTGAGCATAGCCATTGGGAACACGCGATACATTTCCATTTTCACATGCCACGGGGAGGCTCATGGGGGGGCATGCCCCCCTGAGTTACACTAAGCTCCGCCACTCTTGGTGTGCGTTTTGAGCCTAGCCATTGGGAACACGTGATACATTTCCATTTTCACATGCCACAGGGAGGCTCATCCTTACATTTGTGTACGTGGATGATGGCTTGTGTGCCCTCCCTAATCCCTATGCATATTCTTCATAACTCTGCGTATTCTTTACGACTCCCTCTGGGCATTCATGACTGCGGGTTTTGGTTCTATCGCTAATGGCCAGTTTGCAGTGCTCACTAGGAGATTGGAAGTTGACAGAAAATATTACAAATGCAGCCTTTTCTTTTTGCGGGGAATTACAAATGCAGCTTGTTACAACGCATCGATGACATGGCTTAATTCATCTTATTGCATGTTGGCTTAATTCATTTTGCTAACAGCGCATCGATGACTTACCAGGTCGCTCGTGGATTTAGGGCATCTCCAATGCCGACCCTCAAACCATACGCATCCATCCGGACCGGGCTGTCCGGACCGCAGAAGCCATCCAACACGGGCATGTATCGATCACCGAGCGGTCCAGACGTGTTTTCTCCCGCAAACCGGAACCAAATATGGGGGTTTTGCGGGAGTTCAGACACGCGAAACGTTGCTCTCTGCCCCTCCCCCCCCCAAAAGGAAGGCATAGCCCACGCTTTTTTAGCAACCCGCACTATTTTCGCACCAAAATACCACACTCTCTTCTTCCATCCCCCACCCCTCTCCGCCCAATTCACGCTCTTTTCTCCCACCCTCTTCTTCCTTCCGCTGCCGACGCATGGAACCATCGGAGAACCTGTCGGAGATGGAGGCGGAGGAGGTGCCGGAGGATCCGAGCATCACACTCGTCCGGAAGATCAACTCGGCTACGCGGCAAACTCACCGCGTAAAAGCGAAGGCCGTAAAGGAGGAGAAGCTCAAGAAGCACGGTTGGCCGCCAGAGGGCCTGGTGGTGGCCGTGGAGGAAGTGGCGGGCATCGCCAGACGGGCGCACCCACAGTACAAACAACGTCATGGCCGGAGCATTACAAGCCTCCGTACTACTACGCCGCCAAGCTACTCCGAACCCCCGCCGGTAAGGTGCCTTACATCGTCGACGTAAATGCGGTGCCACTCTTCTCCGAGTATTCTTCACTACAGCTCATCCAGGCGCGGACGGCGGCCGGGGAACAGATGGGTGACCGCATGCTGTTCGCTACAACGCTTAGAGTGGGAGAGCCGGCATACTACGGTCCGGACAGGGAGATGCTCGACATCATCCACAACGCAGGCGACAGAGGAGGAGGAGGCTATGAGGACGGGCAGGTGGAAGACTAGGATCCCACCTAGTCCAGCAACTACCGGCAGCAGTCTTGTACCTAGACAGCCACGCAACAGTTCTACACCAAGACCGACATGGACACACAACAACAACAACATTGGGTCGCCGGACAGAAGCAGCCGGTGGGGGGGGGTAGGGACACGAGGACGATGGTCTGGCTGATACAGTCGGCCCTGAATCAGGTGTAGCATGGCGGACTCATGGCGATTCCACAACGGCGACTGTGTAGGAGTCCGGGTTGTGGTCGGCTCCGGCTCCGCGTCGTTGCCTTTTCTTCTTTCTCCTCTTTTTTTCATTTTCCTTTTAGCAAATCCGTACTATAGTACCAGCACACCACTCGATTGACCCCGACACAGCTTGAGATTTTGGCACTAGTGCATGCTGTTACGTTTGGATAAGTACTGCAGCAATCGCCGCTGGCCGGCTGTCCAAGACCACAGAAAATATTATTAGGAAGCCCGTGGTTTCCAGTGCGCCACGGCCGGCCGGCTCGAAACTTGATCCGGTATGCGTCAGACACAATAGCAGTCGGACACGGTTACCCTACACCTCGAAACTTAAAGCAGAAATTCTTGCAGGCCTCGAGATGGTGACTGGCGGCGGCTTACGAAATTAATCTGGCGATTTGTGGCGGTGCACAAGATGCAACCCTAATTTCTTTAATCTCAATCTTGTATACGCTGGCTCCAAAGTTAATCATGTTCCAGATCACAAAACAATGAACTTGTCGGCTCTTCCTCATCTGACGAAATCACGAGTTTCTCGAACCCTAGGAGAGATCCCTCCAAGAACTCATCACCACCGTGTGCAAGCCCCACGGTGGGCGCCAACTATCGTGGATTTGTCACGGCAGATGTCCTAGTGTGAGGACTTAGTCGTGAGGCCAACGCATCTACGCGGTAGCTTGAAGGGGTTGATCGGAATCGAGAGACACAACACGCAAGACAAAGATTTAGACAGCTTCGGGCCCCGGGAAACATCATCCGGTAACAACCCTACATGCTGTTTGTGGCTAGGTCTCATTATCATCATGAGGGAGTCACCGTATCTCAGGCTCTCCTAGTTGTGTCTAGACTTAACGATTATTCAACTTGCCCCCCTCTTGGGGTGCCCTGCCCCTCCTTATATGAGTTGAAGGGGCGGGTTACATGTAGAGTCCAACTCGGACTTAAGACTTAACTATTCTGACTTCTCTTCACGGGCTTCTCTCCATGGGCTCCTTAATGTTTTGGGATTTATTAACCCCAGGCGACTCTGTCACAGTCTGACTTAAACATCTGGCTTAAACAATCTTGCTTAACTATCTGGCTTAACTGTCCGGCTTAACTATCTTGCTTAATTGTCTGGCATAACTGTCTCCGTCGGCTTACCATGCTTAACTGTCTCCGCCGGCTTACCCTGCTTAACTGTCCGTCAGCTTACCCTACTTAACTGTCTCCGCCGGCTTACCCTGCTTAACTGTCTCCGCCGGCTTAAATAGCTTAAACAATCTGTTGGGTCACCAATGAAACACCAAGTCCCCGTCGGGTCATATCTCCGGCCGGGTCATACCGCGGGGTATATCCCCGACAACTTCCCATATATAAGTCTTTACCTTTCGACCATTCCGAGACTCCTCCTGACGTCCGGGATCTCATCCGGGACTCCGAACAACATTTGGTTACCACTCATCAAATATCCTAATACTACTCCAGCGTCAACGAACGTCAAGCGTGCGACCCTGCGGGTTCGGGAATTATGTAGTCATGACCGAGACACCTCTCCGGTCAATAACCAATAGCAGGACCTGGATGCCCATATTGATTCCTACATATTCCACAAAGATCTTTTATCGGTTGAATCTATATGACAACATACGTAATTCCCTTTGTCTGTCGGTATGTTACTTGCCCGAGATTCGATCGTCGGTATCTTTATACCTAGTTCAATCTCATTACCTACAAGTCTCTTTACTCGTTCCGTAATACATCATCTTGCAACTAACTCCTTAGTCACTTTGCTTGCAAGCTTCTTGTGATGTGTATTACCAAGAGGGCCCAGAGATACCTCTCCGTTACACGGAGTGACAAATCCCAATGTCGATTCACGCCAACTCAACAGACACCTTCGGAGATACCTATAGAGCATCTTTATGATCACCCTATTACGTTGTGACGTTTGATAGCACACAAGGGATTCCTTCGGTATCAGGGAGTTGCATGATCTCATGGTTGAAGAAACATGTATTTGACATTAAGAAAGCAGTAGCAATAAACTAAACGATCATATGCTATGCTAACGGTTGGGTCTTGTCCATCACATCATTCTCCTAATGATGTGATCCCGTTATCAAATGACAACTCATGTATATGGTTAGGAAACCTTAACCATCTTTGATCAACGAGCTAGTCTAGTAGAGGCTCACTAGGGACATGTTATTTGTTTATGTATCCACACATGTATTTAAGTTTCGGTCAATACAATTCTAGCATGAATAATAAACCTTTATTATGATTTAGGAAATATAATAATAACGATTTTATTATTGCCTCTAGGGCATATTTCCATCACGATCCTCTCCATGGCATAGAGCAAAAGTGCACAACCTTTTGGAACAACATTCTCATATGGTTCCATGAGCACAAGTATTTCGCGCACTACTCCGGCGCGGTCATACGCAACCGTGACTGGAAGTCCCTCAACCATCTATGGTACACCCTCCAAGAGGTTGTATCCAAGTATTCCAGGCACTTGAAGCATCTCATCGCACGGTGGCCTAGCGGTGCACAAATCAGCAAGCATGTAAGTTGATCACTAGCCGGACATGCATTCTTTTGTTGATCACTAGCCGGATATGCTTAGTTTTGTTGATAACTAGCCGGGCATGCATTTTTTTGTTGCTCACTAGCGGGTATGCTTAGTGTTGTTCCTCACTTGATGGATATGCATATAAAATTGTTGTAAACATGGCATGAATAATTCATAAATTATAGTACGTTGGAGACGTATCAACGTCCCCAAGCTTATTTCCTTCTCGTCCTCGAGTAGGTAAATGATAACAGAAATAATTTATGAAGTGTGAATGCTAGCATAGTGCATAAGTTTGATCAATGATAATTTCAGTTACTTTTCCTAGCATCATAACAACAACTCTTTCTCATAAAACTCATCGTGATAAAGTAGCAATCAATTCACATGTTATGGTTCAAACAATGCATTCTCTTGAAACTTAACAACGTATGTTCTTAGTCACCAAATAATTGCATTTCAACTTATCTTGAACAAAGTCTAAGTAAGAGCTCCATATACTCAATTATCATTTAGTCTTCTATGATTGCTAATACTCAAAGCATATTTTTAGAACAAATAGCATCCACCGAACGCAGAGAAAGATAGGGGCTTAATTTTCGCCTCCCAACTCATTTATCATAGAGATAATTGTCAACAATAATACTTCATGAACAAATTGTTGGGGAACGTAGCATGCAATTTCAAAAAATATCCTACGATCACGCAAGATCTATCTAGGAGATGCATAGCAATGAGAGGGGAGAGCATCTTCATACCCTTGAAGATCGCAGAGCGGAAGCGTTTATCAACGCGGTTGATGTAGTCGTACATCTTCACGATCCATCCCGATCAAGTACCGAACGTATGGCACCTCCGCGTTCAGCACACGTTCAGCTTGATGACGTCCTCGCCTTCTTGATCCAGCAAGATGGGCGAAGTGGTAGATGAGTTCCGGCAGCACGACGGCATGGTGACGGTGTTGGTGAAGAACAATCTCCGCAAGGCTTCGCCAAGCACAACGGAAACTATGACGGAGGATAAACTAGAGGGGACGGGGTTGTCGGCACACGGCTTGGTGATTCTTGATGTGTCTTTGGTGCTAGCCCTGCCCCTCTATTTATATATATGTTGAGCCCTCCGGAAGAAACTTGGAGTAAAAGCCTCCTCAAAGTCGGTTTTGCCTGAAAGGCAAGAGTCCTACTCGGACTCCAGGGCTAGACGCTAGGGTTCCCGTCGTCTACCCCCTAGACGCCAGGGTTCCTGGCGTCTAGCCTCTGGTCTCTGCAAAACTTCCTTTTGCACTTTCCAAAAGCCTCGTGGGCTTTCCCCTTTGGCCCAAATAAAGTGTTCCCGTACCCAAACATTTCGGGAGACATCCGGAACCGCTTACGGAGATCAAACACTACTATCCCATATATCAAACTTTACCTTCGGACCATTCCGGAGCTCCTCGTCATGTCCATGATCTCATCAGGGACTCCGAACAACATTCGGTTACCAACATACATAACTCATATAATACTATATTGTCAACGAACGCTAAGCGTGCGGACCCTACGGGTTCGAGAACTATGTAGACATGACCGAGACACCTCTCTGGTCAATAACCAATAGCAGAACCTGGATGCCCATATTAGTTCCTACATACTCTACGAAGATCTTTATCGGTCGAACCTTATGACAACATATGTTATTCCCTTTTTCATCGGTATGTTACTTGCCCGAGATTCGGTCGTCGGTATCCTCATATCTAGTTCAATCTCATTACCGGCAAGTCTCTTTACTCGTTCCGTAATGCATCATCCCGTAACTAACTCATTAGTCCCATTGCTTGCAAGTCTTATAGTGATGTGCATTACCGAGAGGGCCCAGAGATACCTCTCCGATACTCGAGTGACAAATCCCAATCTTGATCTATGCCAACCCAACAAACACCTTCGGAGATACCTGTAGAGCATCTTTATAATCACCCAGTTACGTTGTGACGTTTGATAGCATACAAGGTGTTCCTTCGGTATTCGGGAGTTGCATAATCTCATAGTTAGAGGAATATGTATAAGTCATGAAGAAAGTAATAGCAATAAAACTAAACGATCATTATGCTAAGCTAACGAATGGATCTTGTCCATTACATCATTCTCTAATGATGTGATCCCGTTCATCAAATGACAACACATGTCCATGGTCAGGAAACTTAACCATCTTTGATTAACGAGCTAGTCAAGTAGAGGCATACTAGGGACACTCTATTTTGTATATGTATTCACACATGTACTAAGTTTCCAGTTAATACAATTCTAGCATGAATAATAAACATTTATCATCATATAAGGAAATATAAATAACAACTTTATTATTGCCTCTAGGGCATATTTCCTTCAGTCTCCCGCTTGTACTAGAGTCAATAATCTGGATTACACAGTAATGATTCTAACACCCATGGAGTCTTGGTGCTGATCATGTTTTGCTCGTGAGAGAGGCTTAGTCAACGGGTCTGCAACATTCAGATCCGTATGTATTTTGCAAATATTTATGTCTCCCTCCTTGACTTGATCGCGGATGGAGTTGAAGCGTCCCTTGATGTGTTTGGTTCTCTTGTGAAATCTGGATTCTTCGGTAAGGTAATTGCTCCAGTATTGTCACAAAAGATTTTCATTGAACCCGATGCACTAGGTATTACACCTAGATCGGATATGAACTCCTTCATCCAGACTCCTTCATTTGCTGCTTCCGAAGCAGCTATGTGCTCCACTTCACACGTAGATCCCGCCACGACGCTCTGCTTGGAACTGCACCAACTGACAGCTCCACCATTCAATATAAATACGTATCCGGTTTGTGACTTAGAGTCATCCTGATCAGTGTCAAAGCTTGCATCGACGTAACCATTTACGACAAGCTCTTTGTCACCTCCATAAACGAGAAACATATCCTTAGTCCTTTTCAGGATCGATGTTCTTGACCGCTGTCCAGTGATCCACTCCTGGATTACTTTGGTACCTCCCTGCTAAACTTATAGCAAGGCACACATCAGGTCTGGTACACAGCATTGCATACATGATAGAACCTATAGCTGGGGCATAGGGAATGACTTTCATTTTCTCTCTATCTTCTGCAGTGGTCAGGCATTGAGTCTGACTCAACTTCACACCTTGTAACACGGGCAAGAACCCTTTCTTTGACTGATCCATTTTGAACTTCTTCAAAACTTTATCATGGTATGTGCTTTGTGAAAGTCCAATTAAGCGTCTTGATCTATGTCTATAGATCTCGACGCCCAATATATAACCAGCTTCACCGAGGTCTTTCATTGAAAAATTCTTATTCAAGTATCCTTTTATGCTATCCAGAAATTCTGTATCATTTCCAATTAACAATATGTCATCCACATATAATATTAGAAATGCTACAGAGCTCACACTCACTTTCTTGTAAATACAGGCTTCTCCAAAAGTCTGTATAAAACCATATGCTTTGATCACACTATCAAAGCGTATATTCCAACTCCGAGAGGCTTGCACCAGTCCATAAATGGATCGCTGGAGCTTGCACACTTTGTTAGCACCTTTAGGATCGACAAAACCTTCTGGTTGCATCATATACAACTCTTCTTTAAGATATCCATTAAGGAATGCAATTTTGACATCCATTTGCCAGATTTCATAATCATAAAATGCGGCAATTGCTAACATGATTCGGACAGACTTAAGCATCGCTACGAGTGAGAAGGTCTCATCGTAGTCAACTCCTTGAACTTGTCGAAAACCTTTCGCAACAAGTCGAGCTTTGTAGACAGTAACACTACCGTCAGCATCAGTCTTCTTCTTGAAGATCCATTTATTCTCGATGGCTTGCCGATCATCGGGCAAGTCAACCAAAGTCCACACTTCGTTCTCATACATGGATCCCATCTCAGATTTCATGGCCTCAAGCCATTTCGCGGAATCTGGGCTCATCATCGCTTCCTCATAGTTCGTAGGTTCGTCATGGTCTAGTAACATGACTTCCAGAACAGGATTACCGTACCACTCTGGTGCGGAACGTACTCTGGTTGACCTACGAGGTTCGGTAGTAACTTGATCCGAAGTTTCATGATCATCATCATTAACTTCCTCACTAATTGGTGTAGGCATCACTGGAACTGATTTCTGTGATGAACTACTTTTCAATTCGGGAGAAGGTACAATTACCTCATCAAGTTCTACTTTCCTCCCACTCACTTATTTCGAGAGAAACTCCTCTAGAAAGGATCCATTCTTAGCAACAAAAATCTTGCCTTCGGATCTGTGATAGAAGGTGTACCCAACAGTTTCCTTTGGGTATCCTATGAAGACACATTTCTCCGATTTGGGTTCGAGCTTATCAGGTTGAAACTTTTTCACATAAGCATCGCAGCCCCAAACTTTAAGAAACGACAGCTTAGGTTTCTTGCCAAAACATAGTTCATATGGTGTCGTCTCAAGGGATTTAGATGTTGCCCTATTTAACGTGAATGCAGCCGTCTCTAGAGCATAACCCCAAAACGATAGCGGTAAATCAGTAAGAGACATCATAGATCACACCATATCTAATAAAGTACGGTTATGACGTTCGGACACACCATTACGCTGTGGTGTCCCAGGTGACGCGAGTTGCGAAACTATTCCACATTGTTTCAAATGAAGACCAAACTCATAACTCAAATATTCGCCTCCGCGATCAGATCGTAGAAACTTTATTTTCTTGTTATGATGATTTTCTACTTCACTCTGAAATTCTTTGAACTTTTCAAATGTTTCAGACTTGTGTTTCATTAAGTAGATATACCCATATCTACTCAAATCATCTGTGAAGGTCAAAAAATAATGATAGCCGCCGCGAGCCTCAACACTCATCGGACCGCATACATCGGTATGTATTATTTCCAATAAGTTAGCAGCTCGCTCCATTGTTCCGGAGAACGGAGTCTTAGTCATCTTGCCCATGAGGCATGGTTCGCAAGTATCAAGTGATTCATAATCAAGTGATTCCAAAAGCCCATCAGCATGGAGTTTCTTCATGCGCTTTACACTAATATGACCTAAACGGAAGTGCCACAAATAAGTTGGACTATCATTATTAACTTTGCATCTTTTGTCTTCAATATTATGAATATGTGTATCACTACAATCGAGATTCAACAAAAATAGATCATTCATCAAGGGTGCATGACCATAAAAGATATTACTCATATAAATAGAACAACCATTATTCTCTAATTTAAATGAATAACCGTCTCTCATCAAACAAGATCCAGATATAATGTTCATGCTCAACGCTGGCACTACATAACAATTATTCAGGTGTAAAACTAATCCCGATGATAGATGTAGAGGTAGCGTGCCGATGGCGATCACATCGACTTTGGAACCATTTCCCACGCGCATCGTCACCTCGTCCTTAGCTAATATTTGTTTAATCTGTAGCCCCTGTTTCGAGTTGCAAATATGAGCAACAAAACCAGTATCAAATACCCAGGCGCTACTACGAGCATTAGTAAGGTACACATCAATAACATGTATACCAAATATACCTTTCACTTTGCCATCCTTCTTATTCGCCGAATACTTGGGGCAGTTTTGCTTCCAGTGACCAGTCCCTTTGCAGTAGAAGCACTCAGTTTCAGGCTTAGGTCCAGACTTGGGCTTCTTCCCGGGAGAAGCAACTTCCTTGCTATTCTTCTTGAAGTTCCCCTTCTTCCCTTTTCCATTTTTCTTGAAACTAGTGGTCTTGTTAACCATCAACACTTGATGCTCCTTCTTGATTTCTACCTCCGCAGCCTTTAGCATCGCGAAGAGCTCGGGAATTGTCTTTTCCATCCCTTGCATATTATAGTTCATCACGAAGCCTTTATAGCTTGGTGGCAGTGATTGAAGAACTCTGTCAATGACACTATCATCAGGAAGATTAACTCCCAGCTGAGTCAAGTGGTTATGGTACCCAGAAAATCTGAGCATGTGTTCACTGACAGAACTATTCTCCTCCATCTTGCAGCCATAGAACTTGTTGGAGACTTCATATCTCTCTACTCGGGCATTTGCTTGAAATATTAACTTCAACTCCTCGAACATCTCATATGCTCCATGACGTTCAAAACATCTCTGAAGTCCCGATTCTAAGCCGTAAATCATGGCACACTGAACTATCAAGTAGTCATCAGCTTTGCTCTGCCAGACGTTCATAACGTCCGAAGTTGCTCCTGCAGCGGGTCTTGCACCTAGCGGTGCTTCCAGGACGTAATTCTTCTATGCAGCAATGAGGATAATCTCAAGTTACGGACCCAGTCCGTGTAATTGCTACCATCATCTTTCAACTTAGCTTTCTCTAGGAACGCATTAAAATTCAAGGGAACGGTAGCACGGGCCATTGATCTACAACAACATAGATATGCAAAAAACTATCAGGACTAAGTTCATGATAAATTAAAGTTTAATTAATATTATTAAAGAACTCCCACTTAGATAGACATCCCTCTAGTCATCTAATGATCACGTGATCCATGTCAACTAAACCATGTCCGATCATCACGTGAGATGGAGTAGTTTTCAGTGGTGAACATCTCTATGTTGATCATATCTACTATATGATTCACGTTCGACCTTTCGGTCTCAGTGTTTCGAGGCCATATCTGCATATGTTAGGCTCGTCAAGTTTAACCCGAGTATTCTGCGCGTGCAAAACTGGCTTGCACCCGTTGTATCTGAACGTAGAGCTTATCACACCCGATCATCACGTGGTGTCTCGGCACGACGAACTATAGCAACGGTGCATACTCAGGGAGAACACTTATACCTTGAAATTTAGTGAGGGATCATCTTATAATGCTTCCGCCGTACTAAGCAAAATAAGATGCATAAAAGATAAACATCACATGCAATCAAAATATGTGACATGATATGGCCATCATCATCTTGTGCTTTTGATCTCCATCTCCAAAGCACCGTCATGATCTCCATCGTCACCAGCTTGACACCTTGATCTCCATCGTAGCGTCGTTGTCGTCTCGCCAACTATTGCTTTTACGACTATCGCTACCGCATAGTGATAAAGTAAAGCAATTACATGGCAATTGCATTTCATACAATAAAGAGACAACCATAAGGCTCCTGCCAGTTGCTGATAACTTTTACAAAACATGATCATCTCATACAACAATTTATATCTCATCACGTCTTGACCATATCACATCACAACATGCCCTGCAATAACAAGTTAGACGTCCTCTACTTTGTTGTTGCAAGTTTTATGTGGCTGCTACAGGCTTCTAGCAAGAAACCGTTCTTACCTACACATCAAAACCACAACGATTTTTCGTCAAGTGTGTTGTTTTAACCTTCAACAAGGACCGGCCGTAGTCAAACTGGATTCAACTAAAGTTGGAGAAACAGACACCCGCCAGCCACCTGTGTGCGAAGCACGTCGGTAGAACCAGTCTCATGAACGCGGTCATGTAATGTCGGTCCGGGCCGCTTCGTCCAACAATACCGCCGAATAAAAGTAAGACGTTGGTGGTAAGTAGTATGACTATTATCGCCCACAACTCTTTGTGTTCTACTCGTGCATATCATCTACACATAGACCTAGCTCATGATGCCACTGTTGGAAAATGTTGCATGGAAAACAAAAAAATTCTACGCACACTTCATGAACAAATTGTTGGGGGACGTAGCATGCAATTTCAAAAAATTTCCTATGATCACACAAGATCTATCTAGGAGATGCATAGCAACGAGAGGGGGAGAGCATCTTCATACCCTTGAAGATCGCAAAGCGGAAGCGTTTATCAGCGCGGTTGATGTAGTCATACACCTTCACGATCCGTCTCGATCAAGTACCGAATGTACGGCACCTCCGCATTCAACACACGTTCATCTCGATGACGTCCTCGCCTTGTTGATCTAGCAAGATGGGTGAAGTAGTAGATGAGTTCCGGCAACACGACGGCGTGGTGATGGTGTTGGTGAAGAACAATCTCCGTAGGGCTTTGCCAAGCACAACGGAAACTATGACGGAGGATAAACTAGAGGGGACGGGGTTGCCGGCACACGGCTTGGTGATTCTTGATGTGTCTTTGGTGCTAGCCCTGCACCTCTACTTATATGTTGAGCCCTGGGGTCGAAACTTGGAGTAAAAGCCTCTGGTTTTGCCCGAAAGGCAAGAGTCATACTCGGACTCCAGGGCTATATGCCAGGGTTCCCAGCGTCTACCCCCTAGACGCCAGGGTTCCTAGCGTCTAGCCTATAGTCTCTGCAAAACTTCCTTTTGCACTTTCCAAAAGCCTCGTGGGCTTTCCCCTTTGGCCCAAATAAAGTGTTCTCGTACCCAAACATTTCGGGAGACATCCGGAACCCCTTCCGGTGAATTCCGGAACCCTTCCGGAGATCAGACACTACTATCCCATATATCAAACTTTACATCCGGACCATTCTGGAGCTCCTCGTCATGTCCATGATCTCATCAGGGACTCGGAACAACATTCGGTTACCAACATACATAACTCATATAATACTATATCGTCAATGAACGTTAAGCGTGCGGACCCTATGGGTTCGAGAACTATGTAGACATGACCGAGATACCTCTCTGGTCAATAACCAATAGCGGAACCTGGATGCCTATATTGGTTCCTACATATTCTACGAAGATCTTTATCGGTCGAACCTTATGACAACATACGTTATTCCCTTTGTCATCGGTATGTTACTTGCCCGAGATTCGATCGTCGGTATCCTCATACCTAGTTCAATCTCGTTACCGGCAAGTCTTTTTACTCGTTCCGTAATGCATCATCCCGTAACTAACTCATTAATCGCATTGCTTGCAAGCCTTATAGTGATGTGCATTACCGAGAGGGCCCAGAGATACCTGTCCGATACTCGGAGTGACAAATCCCAATCTTGATCTATGCCAACCCAGAAAACACCTTCAGAGATACCTGTAGAGCATCTTTATAATCACCTAGTTACGTTGTGATGTTTGATAGCACACAAGGTGTTCCTCCGGTATTCGGGAGTTGCATAATCTCATAGTCAGAGGAATATGTATAAGTCATGAAGAAAGCAATAGCAATAAAACTTCACGATCATTATGCTAAGCTAACGAAAAGGTCTTGTCCATCACATCATTCTCTAATGATGTGATCCCGTTCATCAAATGACAACACATGTCCATGGTCAGGAAACTTAACCATCTTTGATTAACGAGCTAGTCAAGTAGAGGCATACTAGGGACACTCTGTTTTGTCTATGTATTCACACATGTACTAAGTTTCCGGTTAATACAATTCTAGGATGAATAATAAACATTTATCATGATATAAGGAAATATAAATAACAACTTTATTATTGCCTCTAGGGCATATTTCCTTCACAAATATATTTGAATGTCCATATGTGCCTAGATCTTTCCCCACCACATGATGCTTGGCAGCTAAAGAATAGGTTGGAATAATAAGGAATACTATTGACTCTTGCATAAAAGTAAATACATAAAGTAAAAGATAGGCCCTTCGCAGAGGGAAGCGGAGGTTGTCATGCGCTTTTTATTTTTTCATATGCAAGCCCTTAAGGCAAAGGAACGTCACGTTATATTGCCCCTTGTGATAGCAACCTTTATTATGCAGTCCGTCGCTTTTATTTCTTTACCATCACAAGTTCATACAACGCTTATTTTCCCTTGCAATAAAAGATCATACATATTTTTAGGAGCAATTTTATTGCTTTCTTGCACCGATGACAACTTACTTGAAAGATCTTATTCCATCCATAGGTAGATATGGTGGACACTCATGCCAAGAAACTGGGTTTAAGGGTTTTTGGATGCACAAGTATTATCTCTACTTAGTACGAATTTTTGGCTAGCAAAAGAACCTAAGCAAGCACCACACGTTGGAGGATCCATAACAATATAACTTCTATGCAAATATACCCAAACATAACTCATTACGTTGTCTTCCTTGTCCAACTTCAACTAATTTGCTCAAGTTTGAAAATAATTAATGGGTATTCACAATCATAAAAGATGTCCAAGATAATATATTTATATGTGAAAGTTCTCTTTCTTATACTAATCATTCATGAATTGCTTGTATGACCAATATTGTGATTGCTAAGCTTCAATAGATTTTGCTTCCTAAACCCAATGCAAAACTACTAGTAGGCATGATACAAGCATATGAAGCACATATCTAAACCTAATGTGAAACTAATACTAGGCATTATACAAGCATATGAAGCACATATAATTTCAACTTCATGATATTCAATTCATTCGACAATTTACTCATAGGATATAAGCAAAGCACAAGAGTAAATGACAAACTACTCCAAAAAGGTATAAGTGAAGATCAAATGAGTAATTAAATAAATAGGTAACTATGTGAGGACTCTCTCTCATTTAATTTTTTTTGATCTTAGGTAGTTTATTCAAATAGGAAAGAAAACAAATTAAAATGGCATTTCAAGAATAGCACATATCATGTGAACAAGTACAAACTTAGGCTCAACCAAAATTAACCGATAGTTGTTGAAGAAGAAAGGTGGGATGCCTACCAGGGCATCCCCTAGCTTAGATTCTTGAGACTTCTTGAAATATTAATTTTGGATGCCTTGGGCATCCCCAAGCTTGAGCTCTTGTGTCTCCTTAAAGCCACTCATATCACGGTTTCCATAAATCTTAAAAACTTCATCCACATAAAAGTCAACAAGAACTCGTGAGATAAGTTAGTATAAATCAATGCAAAACCTTATCATTTCTACTATAACAAATTACTAAAGTTATAATTTAATATTGCATACTAAATGTCTCTGCATATTTAATACTTCTATTCTCAAATAGAATCATTAAACAAGCAAACATATGCAAACAATGTAAACATAACATCAATTTGTCTAAACAGAACAGTCTGTAAAGGATGAAGAAGGATACATACTTATTTAACTCCAAAAATTATGAAAATTTACCACAATGTAGAAATTTAATCATAGCTTATTCTGTCAAAATTTCAACATTTGATCACATTCGGACTTTTCTAGACAATTCACGCAATAGCGTGCAACTTTCTGCTTTGAAACAACAACTCATAGACTTGCAAACTAAGCATGGCAAGGCTATACTTGAGACTTTTATTAAATAAAGATACAAAACATTATTCTAAATAACAGCAAGCAAATCCAACTAAAGTAAATGATGCTCCAAGCAAGACACATATCATGTGACGAATAAAAATATAGCTCCAAGTGAGGTTACCGATAATGTTGAAGACGAAAGAGGGGATGCCCCGGAAGGCATCCCCAAGCTTAGTTGCTTGGGTGTTCTTTGAATATTACCTTGGGGTGCCTTGGGAATCCCCAACATTAGGGCCTTCCCGCACCTTATTCTCCTCATATCGATATCTCACCCAAAACTTGAAAACTTCAATCACACAAAACTTAACGGAACTTCGTGAGATGCGTTAGTATAATAAAACAAATCATTCACTTGGGTACTGTCAAGACAAGATTCATAATTTTTCCACATAATTTGTACAGTAACATAAAATTTCTACAATTTATATTGACCAATATAAGCCATAGAAACTATAAAACAAGCAAACAATGCATTGAAAACAGAATCTGTCAAAAACAGAACAGTCTGTAAAGATCTGAATCATGACTATACTTATGTAAATCCAAAAATTCTAAAAAATTTGGTCAACGTGGAATTTTTTATATCAATCATGTGTAAAATTTTCAGATTTTAGCATGTTTCAGTGAACTTTGGTAATTCCAGAACTGGGCGCAAAAGTTTCTGCTTTTGCACAGAATAGTGTCAACTATCATCCACACTATCCCAAAGGCTTTACTTGGCACTTTATTGAAACAAAAGCTATAAAACATGATTACTACAGTAGCTTAATCATGTGAACACACAAAAACAGTAGGTATACGTGTTGGGTTGTCTCCCAACAAGCTCTTTTCTTTAATGCCTTTTTAGCTAGGCATGATGATTTCAATGATGCTCGCATAAAAGTAAAGAATTGAAACATAAAGAGAGCATCATGAATCACATGGAAAGCACATTTAAGCCTAACACACTTCCTATGCATAGGGATTTTTTGAGCAAACAATTCATAGGAACAAGAATCAACTAGCATAGGAAGGCAAAACAAGCATAACTTCAAGATTTTCAACACATAGAGAGGAAATTTGATATTATTGCAATACCTACAAGCATATGTTCCTCTCTTATAGTAATTTTCAGTAGCATCATGAATGAATTCAACAATATAACTGTCACATAAATCATTCTTTTCATGATCCACAAGCATAAAAAAATTTATTACTCTCCACACAAGCAAATTTCTTCTCATTCATAATAGTGGGAGCAAACTCAACAAAATAACTATCATGTGATACTTTATTGGAATAATCCAATTGAAAATAAAAATTATGATGACAAGTTTCATGTTTATCATTATTCTTTATAACATACATATCATCACAATAATCATCATACATAGCAACTTTTTATCATAGCCAATTGAAACCTCTTCCAAAATAGTGGATTCATCATTAAATAAAGTCATGACCTCTCCAAATCCACTTTCATAATTATTAAAATAAGATTCAACACCCTCCAAAATAGTGGGATCATTATTACTATAGTTGACACTCTTCCAAACCCACTTTCATCATTGTAACCATCATAAATAGGAGGCATGCAATCATCATAATAGATATTCTCATCAAAACTTGGGGGACTAAAAATATCATCTTCATCAAACATAGCATCCCCAAGCATATGGCTTTGCATATCATTAGCATCACGGATATTCAAAGAATACATACTAGCAACATTGAAGTCATGCTTATCATTCAAAGATTTTATGCCAAACATTTTATTGAATTCTTCTTCTATCAACTGAGCACAATTTTCATATCCATCATTTTCAAGAAAGACATTATAAAGACGAATAATATGAGGCAAACTCAATTCCATCTTTTGTAGTTTTCTTTTATAAACCAAACTAGTGATAAAACAACAAACTAAAAGATTCAATTGCAAGATCTAAAGATATACCTTCAAGCACTCACCTCCCGGCAACGGCGCTAGAAAAGAGCTTGATGTCTACTATGCAACTTATTCTTGTAGACTCGTGTTGGGCCTTCAAGCGCAGAGTTTTGTAGGACAGTAGCAATTTTTCCTCAAGTAGATGACTTAAGGTTTATCAATCCGTGGGAGGCGTAGAATGAACATGGTCTCTCTCAAACAACCCTGCAATCAAATACGAGAAATCTCTTGTGTCCCCAACACACCCAATACAATGGCAAATTGTATAGGTGCACTAGTTCGGCGAAGAGATGGATAGTAGATATAGGTTTTTGTAATCTGAAAATATAAAAACAGCAAGGTAGCAAGTGATAAAACGAAGCACAAACGGTATTGCAATGCTTAGAAACAAGGCCTAGGGTTCATACTTTCACTAGTATAATCTCTCAACAGTGCTAACATAGTTGAATCATATAAAAATCCATCAACATGCGACAAAGAATCACTCCAAAGTTCTTATCTAGTGGAGAACATAAGATGAAATTGTTGTAGGGTATGAAACCACCTCAAAGTTATCTTTTCCGATCAATCTATTGAGCCATCCCTATAAGTGTCACAAACATCCTTAGAGTTTGTACTAAAATAACACCATATGATACACATCAACCAACTCTAATCTCACCTAGATACTCCAATGTCACCACAAGTATCCGTGAGTTGATTATTTGATATGCATCACACAACTTCAGATTCATAATATTCAATCCAACACAAAGAACTTCAAAGAGTGCCCCAAGATTTCTATCGAAGAAAGTAGGACGAAAACGTGCATCAACCCCTATGCATAGATTACCCTAATGTCACCTCGCGAATCCGCGGGTTGAGTGCCAAAACATATATCAAGTGAATCAATAGACCACCCCATTGTCACCACAGATATCCACATGCAAGACATACATCAAGTGTTCTCAAATCCAAAATATTCAATCCGATAATAATGAAACCTCAAAGGTAAAAACTCAATTCAGCACAACAAGATAGAGAGGGAGAAACACCATATGATCCAACTATATTAACAAAGCTCACGGTACATCAAGATCGTGCCAAATCAAGAACACGAGAGAGAGAGAGATCAAACACATAGCTACTAGTACATACCCTCAGCCTCGAGGGTGAACTACTCCCTCCTCGTCATGCAGATCGTCGGGATGATGAGGATGGCCTCCGGTGATGATTTCTCCCTCCAACAGGGTGCCGGAATAGGGCTCCACATGGTATTTCTTGGGTACAGAGGCTTGCGGCGGCGGAGTCAAAGTTCTAGGGTTATTTCTGGTGGTTTCTCTATTTATAGGATTTTTCAGCGTTGGAATCACGCGAAGATGGGCTAAGATGGGCCCACGAGGCACCACGGCACCACCACCCCCCTGGGCGCGCCCTGGTGCCTCGTGGACACCTTCTGGCTCTCCTGGTCCTCCCACGAAGCTTCGGGGGTCTCTTTGGTTCAAAAAAAATCGTCAAAAAGTTTCAGCCCATTCCGAGAACTTTTATTTCTGCACAAAAAACAACACCATAGTAGTTCTGCTAAAAACACCATCAGTCCAGGTTAGTTCCATTCAAATCATACCAAAACCATATAGAATTGTTGTAAACATGGCATGAATACTTCATAAATTATAGATACGTTGGAGACGTATAACGGTGCCATAAGATTAGAGAGTTCTCTGTCCTCGCATATTCGATTATTCGGATCTGATGAGTTTATGTTGGTGTGTCCAACTTTTTTTTGTTGGTTTGATTCTTTATGGATTTAAAATCTTTCATCAATATCATGATGAAGATATTGTGATCCGACAGCCTGCACTTTTAGGGGATCATCTCCGGCCCAAGTACATTCATTGATCAAGGCTTCCCATCCTTTTGGATGGGTGACTCAAGACGCTTTCAAAACCATTATTGGCAATGTTCATGCGGATGAAAGAGTGACAACATCATTGCTCTAGTCCAACTGCAACCTCTTTACTGAAGTCTTTGGAGTATTTCTTCTCGCGGAGATTGATACCGCAAAGAAGGTGCTTCCAAGAGATTTCATTGTAATTCTTAGTCATAGGAGCTACTTTGTATTTTCTTCGAATTTAGATCCAAATCAGTTTACATGTACTCCATGTTCAAGAATTCGTCTGACTAACCATTTAACCTGCAGGTTAATCCCTACTCGTAGGGTCACCGAGTAGCCGATAAACTAATAAATCGTCCGATTAATTTGATCAAATGGACGATTAACTTGTCTATTAGCCTATTTATCCCCTACTTGCGAGCCAACCGAGTAGCCACCAGTTAACGATTTCCTCAACAATCTCTGTAATTTTTATGAGTATGAATAAAATTATAGGTGTTTCTAAAAAAAGCACGCGGAAGCCCGAGGCAAAAGTTTCGGGCACATGTGATTTTTTTGGGGTTTCCACTTTCTCTTTTTATTTGGCTAGGTTTTATTTAAATTTTAAAATATTCATGAATGTGAAAAAAGTGAATTCTAGAAAACTTTCATGATTTACAAAATGATTGTGAGTCGGTACACTTCATGAATTCAAAAATGTCCATGAACATAAAAATTTATCATGAATACAAAAGTGTTAATAGATTAAAAAAATCATGTACAAATGAATTTTAAAAAATAGTGAATTTGAAATATCATCAAGAACTCGTAAAAATATCCTAGATTTCAAAAATGTTCATGAATTTTAAAAGCTTCAAGAATTCAAATTTTTTAGAATTAAGAAACGTTGGTGAACTAAAAAATGTTGGTGGATTCAGAAAATATTCAAGAATTTACAAAATGTCATGAATACAAAAAATGTTTGCAAATTTGTTGGTGGATTTGACAAATGTTCAAGAATATAAAGAAAAAAAATCACAACAATGATAGTGAATTTGAAAAAAAGTTCAGAGATTCAAAAAATGTTTACAATTGTTTTTAAAATTAAAATTTAAAATCCGTGTATTCATTCAAAAAGGTTCTTATATTATGGGACAGAGGGAGTAGTTCATAATTTTTAAAAATGTTTTCGTCTTCAAATTTTTCCCAAAAATTAGGAAATTTTTCATAATTTAAAAAAATGAGAATTTAGAAACTTCTGTATTTTTTCAAAATTATTTGGAATTTCATTAAACAATTCCCGTTTCAAACTTTGGTCACACATTTTAAGAAATATCCATATTTCTAGAAAATGTTTTTTTAAAGTGATCGCAACGGTCTTTCTACTGAGAATACCGGTCACTACTGGGAATACCAACCTGGCACTACAGTGTTGCAAGTGGGATAGTTGGTCGCTACTGGAAATCCCGCTCATTAAAGTCAAGACCCGAGTCTCGTACAGGGTACGCTCCTCGTGCGCCATCCCAGGCTAGCATCTATGTGCGTTTGCTCGGGCACCTACCAAAAAATGCTAAAAGTTTACGAATTTGAAGAAAAAATTCACAACATTTGAAAAAAAATTTATAGATTGAATTTTCTTGTGAATTTGAGAAATAATCATGGACTAGAAAGTTATTTAGAAAAAACTGGAAAAGGTTAATTTTTTCAAAAACTATACGAATTTCAAAAAAATAAAAAACATTAAAAAAATAATATAAATATAAAAAATGATGAAAAATAAAGATAAAACAACAACGAGAAAGAAAGAGAAAATAAGATGACCGAAAAACTTGAGCTGGGGGAAAACTAGAAAAAAACCTCCGAGAAAAATATTTAGAACAATCATAAAAAGGTTTCAAGAAAAAACCAGGAAAAAATTGAGCTGGTGCGCCAGTTTCTGATAAGCACTGTGACTGGTGCAGCGGGCACCAGATAGGAATTGGAGGACTCCCAGCAACGCTCCTCGCGGGAGCTATATTTCGCGTTAAGCGAGATGAAAGCTATTCTCGCTAAAGGGAATAACTCCTAATGCGACATATTGGGCCGGCCCGTTAGCGCATCCTTAAAAGAAAGGGAGAATAAAAAGGTGGAGCGAACACATGATTTGAACCCGGGTATACAGGTTGAAGGGCAAAGCTGATTTACAGTCAACTTCGTGGTAAATACTAGCAGGCGGCTATTTGAGGGTAAAACACCCGGTTTTCTAATATATTTTTTTCATTTTTTTGGTTTTCACCATATTTTTTGTTTATTTCTCCATTTTCACAAATCTTTTTTTTCTTTATTTTCTTTAGTTTTATTTCTTTCTTTCTCGGTTTTCATCGATTCTTTTATTCACTTTACTTCGGTTTTGTTTGTCTCTTTCAAATTTTTATTGGTTTACTTTGTTTTCTCGTGGGGTTTCCACTGGCTTTCCGGTTTTTATTAGTTTTCTTCTTCCTTTTCTCCGGTTTTTCTTTGTTTCCTTTTCTGTTTTTACTGTTTTTCCTTTTCTTTATTTGTTTTGCTTTGCTTTGCTTTGGTTTTTTATGTTTCTTTGTTGGGTTTCAATGAATTATTTTATTTTATTTTATTTTTCTGCGGTTTTGTTTGTTTATTTCTTGTTTTCATTTTTTTCTTTTTTCTTTTCCTTGGGGTGACATAGTTTTCTACACACATTTTTCTATATATCTAATACATTTTTTAAATACACATTTAAAAATTTTCAAATATCAATTTAACACTTTGTGAGTACATGGTTAATATTTCTTCTATAAACATTTTGGGTATATATCCAATACATTTTTTAATACAAGTTTAACAAATTTTTGAATACATAGTCAACAAATTTTCTATACACCTTTAAAATGTTTTTAAAACATATTTCAAATAATTAATTGGCATTTTTTGAGAACAAATTTTGTAAACAAATTCTACATTTTTTCTATATACGTTAAAAAAAATAGTTGATGAACATTTTTAAATACTTGATTAACATTTTTCAAAAATAATAATTAGACATGGTCAGCATTTTTTCTGTACATTTTTAAAATATAAATATTACATTTTTAATACATGGTAAGCATTTTTCTATTCACATTTAGTATTTTTTAAATGCTTGATTAACATTTTTCTCATACTTGTTCAACATTTTTTCAAATGATTGAATAATATTTTTATATACATAATAAAAAATCATCATTTTGTAATACATGGTCAATAAATTTTCTGTACACATTTAATTTTTTTTGAAATGCTTGATTAATATGTTTCAAAGATTTGTTTGAACATTTGTTTCAAATGCTTGATTAACATTTTTATATACATGATCAACATTTTTATCATTTTTTTAATACATGGTCAGCATGTTTTTCTATGCACAGTTAACATTTCTCTAATGCTGAATTAGCATTGTTTAAATACTTGTTCAACATTTCCAACATTTTGAATATACATGATCAAATTGTTTCATACACATTGTATACATTTTTCGTACGTGATAATTTTTTTCTCTATTCACATTTGTCATTTTTTAAAATTCTTTTATTTTGGTAATATATTTATTTAGAATATTTGAAAATATAAAACTGTAAAGAGGAAAAAACGAAAACAAAAAAGTGAAAAGTGAAAATAGAATAAACAAACAACAAAGCTATGGCTCCCGCGTTCCTTGGCTGGCCCAACTCGTGCCTCCCTTCAGCGACGGCTTCCTCTGTCTCATGTGAAGCGAGACATTCCCTCAAAAGAAAAAAATGTGAAGCGAGACATAGGGCGCCCCGCGCCCCTCAGGCATTTACCATCTCTCTAGTTACTATGCTCCCATGAAATAAAGCTCCCTGGTGAATCGGAGGTTCGTGGGACGAGCGGGTCCCGGTTGTCAACCTAAGCAACCGACAGTCAAACCTCTCAAACATCTCGCTCATGTATACTTCCCCTTTTCCTCTTCCGCCAAAATTACCGGCGCAAACCTCTCCTCTTCTGCTGTCCCCGGCTCAAGAAATATCTTCGCCGCCACCCCTCCTCCGCGTCCTTGCTCCCCGCGTATCCCTCCTAGCCAATCTCTCCCGTGCTCCTTGATTCGTCTTCTTCTTGATCGGTCCGTAGGTGGGCGGGGCCACCGCATCCAGCAACCATGATGGTGCTCGGTAGGGTCAGCACCTCCTTCATCGCCCACCGGCTCTGCTGGACGCTTCACGTCGTCCATTTCTGCCCCTTGGAACAGCCTTCGAATTGGAGGGGGTGGTCATGGAGGATGACACCCGGCTGGAGAGGCAGGCCTGGCTCACCCCCGCGGAGGAGGAGGGCAAGTCGTCGCCGACGGAGTTCAGGCGATGAAGGCCGACCACACCATCTCCAAGGTGCTCTGTTGGTCTCGGGACCGAGGGAGTCCTGGATTATGGGGTCCCCGGGCGTCCGGGCTATGTGACATGGGCCAGACTGATGGGCCATGAAGATACAAGATAGAAGGCCTTCCCCCGTGTCCGGATGGGACTCTCCTTTGCGTGGATGGCAAGCTTGGCGTCTGGATGTGTAGTTTCCTTTCTCTCTAAACCGACTCTGTACAACCCTAGGCCCCTCCGGTGTCTATATAAAACGGAGGGTTTTAGTCCGTAGAGGCTATCACAAATCATACAAGCTAGACATCTAGGATTTAGCCATTACGATCTCGAGGTAGATCAACTCTTGTAACCCCTATACCCATCAAAGTCAATCAATCAGGAAGTAGGGTATTACCTCCATTAAGAGGGCCCGAACCTGGGTAAACATCATGTCCCTTGTCTCCTGTTACCTTTGATCCTCGGACGCACAGTTTGGGACCCCCTACCCGAGATCGGCCGGTTTTGACACCGACATTGGTGCTTTCATTGAGAGTTCCACTGTGCCATTGACAGAAGGATCGATGGCTCGTTCGATCATCAACGATGATGCCGTTTCCAGGGAAACTTTCCTCCCCAGCCAGATTTTTGTGTTTGGCGGCTTCGTTCTGCGTGCCAACTCGATTGGCCACCTCGAACAGATCGACAGGTACGCCCTTGGTCATTAGATCAGTTTTGGGAATCTAAATTATGTCGCTGATATCCAAGGAGACTTGATCTTCGAAGGGTTCGCGGCCCCGATCACCGCTCTGGCCTTAGATCTGGAGCAAACCATCAGGTCCGAAGATGGGAGTTTGGAGCCCACCGGACTCTTCGCTGCAAACTGCATTATCGAGGATCCATAGGCGATTATGTCCATGGCGAACTTGGGATCAGACCGGGTTCCCCCTATCATTAAAAGGCCGGACTCGCCCCCGGACTCCAGATCTGAACTCTCGAAGTCCGCGCCAAGCAAGCATGGTTAGGAGGCTTTCACCCCGGCCAACCCCGCGGACTCCTGTTTCCCCGTCCAAACCTCGCTCTTAAACGAGGCTCTGGACTTAATGCGATCCCTCGCCATCACAGAGGAATCACTGCCGAACTACGCCCAGCCCGGACTAGGGGCTGAGAGCGTGGAAGTTTACGTCCCACCCACCACCCACTTCATAGCCACTGTCGAAGACTTAACTAACATGCTGGATTACGCCTCCGAAGACATCGACGGCATGGACGACGATGCCGGAGACGGACAGGGCCAGGACCCGCCGTTTGCCGGACGTTGGACGGCCACCTCCTCATACGACGTATACATGGTGGATACACCCAAAGAGGACAACGGCGAAGGCGGGAAGGATCCGGTTGAGGACAAGCCTGCTGAGGCACCACCAAAGCGTCGACGTCAGCGGCGCCGCTCAAATCGCGTCGCGAAAAAGGCAGCAATACAGGCACTAGAGACAATAATACTCCGGAGAACACCGAAGACCCCGAAGCCCCCATCGAGCCAACATCCGAACAGGATGATTGGGAGGAGGGGCAGGTTAACCCCGACGATCCGGTCGGAAATGAGGACTCGGAGGATAGTAACTATCTACCAATCTCCGAGGATGATGTGAACCTCGGCGACGAAGACTTCATCGTGCCAGAGGAACCCCTCAAGCAAGAGCGCTTTAAGCGCCAGCTAATCGCAACAACGAGAAGCCTAAAAAAGAAGCAACAATAGCTTCAAGCTGAACAAGGTACACTCAATGACAGATGGACTAAAGTCCTGGCAGCCGAAGAATACGGCCTCGAACGCCCAACAAAGAGCTACCCGAAGCGCAAGCTACTATCACAATTTGACGATGAGGCCCTTGAGCCAATACCGCCAAAGTATAAACCTGCTGACGAACCTGACCGACCACCGCGTGGACGGGACAGAGCGGCTACTCGTGCTGAAAACCAACCCGCACCACCTCGCCGTAAAGGCAGAGAGACAGCGGCTCCAGGATACACCTATGACCTACGACAGGACCTGGACAATAGAGCAGGCCAAGTCAGATCAATCTATGGATCAAGGGGGCGTGCCGCAACGCGAGAAGATGGCCATCAGGCCCGACGCGATAGACACAACCTCACCCGGGCCGAAAACCGCATACGGACGTCATCCGAACTGCGTCGCGACGTTGCGCGATACAGAGGCACCGCACACCCCTTATGCTTCACCGATGAGGTAATGGAGCACCATTTCCCAGAAGGGTTTACACCCGTGAACATTGAATAATACGATGGAACGACAGACCCCGCAGTATGGATCGAAGATTTTCTTCTCCACATCCACATGGCTCGCGGTGACGATCTTCATGCCATCAAGTACCTCCCCCTAAAACTCAAGGGACCAGCACGACACTGGTTGAACAACCTCCCAGAAAACTCTATTGGTAGCCGGGAAGATTTGGAAGATGCCTTTAGAGACAACTTCCAAGGTACCTATGTTCGGCCTCCAGACGCCGACGACCTCAGTCACATAGTCCAGCAACCCAGAGAGTCAGCCCGGAAACTCTGGACCAGGTTCTTAATTAAAAAGAACCAAATTGTTGATTGTCCGGACGCCGAAGCCCTCGCGTCCTTTAAACACAGCGTCCGCGATGAGTGGCTCGCCCAACACCTCGGCCAAGAAAAGCCGAAGTCCATGGCAGCCCTCACCTCACTTATGACCCGCTTTTGCGTGGGAGAAGATAGCTGGCTAGCTCGTAGAAGCAACAGCGCCAGCGACCCTGGCACCTCCGAAGCCAGAGATGGCAACGGCAGGCCACGATGCAATAAACACAAGCGTCGAAGCAACAATCAAGATACCGAAGACACGATGGTCAACGCCTGATTCAGTGGCTCTAAACCCGGTCAGTGGAAGAAGCCATTCAAAGGAAACAAAGATGGTCCATCCAGTTTGGACAGAATACTCGATCGGCCTTGCCAGATTCATGGCACCCCTGATATGCCTGCCAATCATACCAACAGAAATTGTTGGGTCTCCAAATAGGCCGGTAAGCTAAACACCGAACACAAGGGGAAAGGGCCACCCAGCAAGGATGACGATGAAGAGCCTCGCCCACCGAACACAGGGGGACAGAAGAAATTTCCCCCCGAGGTAAAAACGGTGAATATGATATATGTTACACATATCCCCAAGAGGGAGCGCAAGCGTGCACTAAGGGACGTCTACGCCATAGAGCCAGTTGCCCCAAAATTCAACCCATGGTCAGCCTGTCCGATCACTTTTGATCGCAGAGACCATCCGACCAGTATCCGTCATGGAGGTTCGGCAGCATTGGTCCTCAATCCAATTATCGACGGATTCCATCTCACACGAGTCCTTATGGACGGCGGCAGCAGTCTTAACCTGCTTTATCAGGACACTGTCCGCAAAATGGGTATTGATCCATCAAGAATCAAGCCCGCTAAAACCACCTTCAAAGGAGTGATACCCGGCGTCGAGGCCTGCTGCACAGGGTCAGTAACGCTGGAGGTAGTCTTCGGCTCACCGGATAATTTCCGAAGCGAAGACTTGATCTTCGACATCGTCCCTTTTCGCAGTGGCTATCACGCACTGCTCGGACGAACTGCGTTTGCCCGTTTTAATGCGGTCCCGCACTATGCTTATCTAAAGCTCAAGATGCCCGGACCATGCGGCATTATAACAGTCAATGGAAACATGGAGCGCTCCCTCTGTATTGAGGAGCATACGGCAGCCCTCGCAGCCAAAGTGTAGGGTGGCCTTATCAAGCTGAATACTACATCGGTAGTCAAGCCCCCGGACACTGTCAAACGAGTCCGGTCTACCCTGCATAATGACAGTTCGGCTCGTCCAGAGCTAGATTAGCAATTTGGCCTCTGTCAAAACTCCAACCTGATTGCAGCATATGTACCGCGTGTACATAATTACGCACTAAAAATACCATGGGCAAGGACGGAGGCACACTAAAAACAAAGTCCACAATACAGCTCAACCGTATTCGGACCCTCGTATCCTTCCTTTTTTTCTTATTTTTATTTTTCTAGGTTCTTTACAACCAACACCACTTCACGATGGTACCAAGGGTCCCTTTTCCAGGCCCCTTATGTATACTCAATCATTGATCCTCTCAAAGGATCATACACCAAGGCGAAAAGCAGTGCAGACGTGCGGCAGAGTGTCCAAAGGATCTTCAAGATCAATTTTTTCTTTTCTAGGACATGTATACAACATTCCCTTGTTCTCAGATTCGGGGCATGCAAAATAGCCTCGATAATTATGGCATTCGCTGTAAAAGTACGTTTTGATGTATTAATCAGACTATAATGGAAACAGTTTCGCCCAACCCTGTTCGGTATTGGCTTATTTCCTAATCTGTATTCCCTATTTGCGTCAGATTGGTATATACACCTCGGCACGACTCAAATCGCCAGGGGCTCTAGTCAGCCACATATATTCTTTTTTCAAAAAAAAGAAGAGAAGTCTGAATACTTTTATAGTATATTTCGGCGTCCCGAATATGACATTATACGCATCGGCTCCGAATCATGTCTTTGGTCAATAGTTGGGTTGCCCGGCTCCTGTGGTTACCACCTTACGTTCCGCTTGTTCGGCTAAGGTAGTAAAGGGAGAACTACTGCGATTGTGTTTCTTGTTCGTCCGGTCAAACACCTCAGTAGAGAAAGCCGAAAACTGACTGTCATGATATCGCGAGAGCTGGTCGGCTATTCGGCGACTTAATGTAAATCTCTTGCGATTTTTTCCGTATTATACGAAGGACTAACTTCGGTTCGGTCACGCGCCTAAGGCATCCCAGTTCGGACAGCCGCATGTGCACCAGGGGCTAGTTCTTAGCCCCATAGTCAAACTCCTATGGCTAAGTGAAAGTGCTAAAGCCGCATAGTCTGATTGCCTGGTTCGTTACGTAAGTCACCTCCTTTATGGACCAAGACGTTGGGTCAAGAGTGCTTACACGTTATTATGAACACGCCCGTAGCATCTACGTGGGGGCTGAAGCCGACGACTGGCAAACTTTCAAGAATAATAAGATACGGCCGCACAGGAGGTATGTAGTTCGGATAAAAGCATAAATATACTACAAAGCCTTGGCTTATAATACAAGGCCGGGGTAGTTCGGATACATTCACTTGAACATAATATCCTTCGAGCATTGACCCTTCAAACGGGCACCCTTGAGGACATCTTCAAAATAGCGCTCCGGCTTGCGGTGGTCCTTGCCTCCGGGCGGACTCTCAACTGCCACGACGGCAGCCTTCATCTTCGCCCAGTGCATCTTGACACGGGCAAAGGCCATCCGCGCAACTTCTACGCACACCGAGCGCTCCACAACCTCAACTCGGGGCAAGGCGTCGCCGAGCCGCTTGACCAGGCCGAAGTAGCTGCTCGGAATGGGTCCCGCTGGCCATAGCCGGACTATGATGTCCTTCATGGCCAAATCGAACATCCTATGCAGCTCCGCCAACTGCATCATCTGGTTATTTAGCAGCGCTGGCTGCTCTGGTGCCAAGTACTGCGACCAGAAGAGCTTCTCCGTCGTGTTCCTTGGGTCCGGAAATACTGGGCGGCGTCGGCAGCACTCCTAGGGAGATCCGCAAAGGCGTCTGGAGCACTTCATAGTCGATTTAGCAAAGCATATCTTCGACCGCCAAATATACTCTGTAAAAGAAAATGCTTACGAGCCGCTATCTGTTCGGCTTGCTTGATCTCCTCGCGAGCCGCCCGGAACTCGGTCTGCGCCTCCTTTGCCTCTTGAAGGGCCTTGGTGAGTTCGGCCGCTTGGGCCTTATTACTCTCTTCCAAGGCCTCACACTTCTTGGCGGCATCCTGGAGCGCTTGCTCCACTTTGGTCACCCTCTCCTCATACTGGCGGCGGGCGACCTGTTCGGCCTTTAAATCTGCGGTCGCTTTGTCTGCGGCCGCTTTGTTCGCCCTCGCCTCCTCCTTGGCTTCGGCAAGGGCACTCTTGAGGGTCTCGACCTCGGTTGCGCTACCTACAATCACACACATAGCAGCACATGAGCTTAAACTCTGAGTTTGCATTACAACTCAGGCTTGTAAGGGGTCTTTTAAAAGCATACCTTGGGCCTCATCGAACCGCTTGTTAATACGGTCAATCTCATCATCAGCCAGCTTCAGTTTCCGCTGGAGTTCGGAAACTTCAACGTCCTTGGCTGAAGCCGCTAACAGTGAAGCCTCTTTATCAAAATAGATAAGTGTTATCTTCGGCGAATATTTGATCCTCTGTCCGCCCCCTTTTTTCAAAGAGCCGAACAGAATCTCAGGGGCTACTATCTATATACAGGCATATTTTTCCATACGAAAAGCGGCTAAGAATATTATATCACATACCTCAAAGCCTGTTAACAGGCTAGTGAAAGCTTCGTTCAGTCCGCTTTTGGCGGACTGAACCTTCTCAACCACCGTACCCATCAAGGTACGGTGCTCCTCCATGACGGAAGCACGTCGAAGTGCTTCCCTCAATGTGTCCAGCGCCTCCGGATTGATGGAGGTCGCCGGTGGAGTCGGCACTCCCCCTCCCTTAAAGGGGGCTGCTCGCCCGATTCCGGAGCCGTGTGGGTCTCCGGAATAGTATTCGGCTGGGGGCTGAACTGCTCCAGGCCCCCGTCGTCAGTCTCCATGGGGGTTGTGCCACCCATGTTTTCGGCAGCCGAGGCATTATCCTCAGGCGCCGTTTCAGCGGCCTTCCGCACCTCTCCCTGGCCCGGAGAGGTCCTTTGGGACAACACCTCAATGTCATCCGCGGCATGTGGCGGAGAGGCTCGCGGAGGTGTCTCGCTCTCCATCATCTTCGGCGCCAAAGAGTTCCCCGAAGACGATGATTGTTGGGGGAGATCACGGGCTGGACTGAAATACATAATGATATGTTATCCTACAATCTATAAAAACCAGGTATATGCATAGTATCTTTGAATACTTACGATTCGACCAGGGGCTTTGCCGTAGTGCGCCGCTGGGGGATGACTTCGGCATCCGAGTCTGAGTCATCCTTGAGGGATATCTTCCCCCTTTTGGACGCCTCTGCCTCTAGGTCAGCGGAGGCCGCCCTCTTCTTCTTCCTCTCCTCCCTGAGGGGAGAATTGCTCTCTTCCTGCTCCTCCTCTTCGTCTTCATCTCCCTCATGGGAGGAGGGAGCTTTGGTATCTCCGGACACAGCGTCCGAAGTACCTTTACGGCGGAGGCCGCTTTTGGCCTCCTTGCCCTTCTTCTTGACCTTCTTCTCCGGCGCCTGGTACGGCGACGGGACCAGCATCCTCGCTAGCAGAGAATTAGCTGGGTTTTTGGGTAGCGGAGCCGGACACTTGATCCGCTCCGCCTTCTTTGTCCAGCCCTGATCAAATACCATGAATTCTCAGCATACCCCCTTGTGTCGCGAACTGAGTTATGTTCGGACATTAAAATACTTACCGGGGTGGCCGGGTGAGCGTCGAGGCCAATGTCGTCGGACGTCTCCAGCCACGACTTCTGGGCCTTGAAAAGCAGCTTCCAGATCGCTTCATGCGTCGTGCCGAAGAATCGCTGCAGGGTCCGCGGCCCTTCCGGATTGAACTCCCACATGTGGAGAGGCCGGCTTTGGTAGGGAAGGGTCCGACGGAATAGCATCACCTGGACCACGTCAGGGAGGCTGGTGTTCTTTTCTATCATGTTTTTGATGCGCTTCTGTAGCATCAACACCTCGTCGGTCGACCCCCAGTCCAGACCCTTGTTGATCCACGACGCGAGCCGCATCGGGGGTCCGGATCTAAACTCAGGAGTGGCCGCCCAATTGGCGCTGCGGGGTTCGATGAGGTAGAACCACTCCTGTTGCCATATCTTGACGGTTTCCACGAAGGCCCCCTTGGGCCAGGTGATGTTGGGGAGCTTGCTCACCATGGCGCCTCCGCAGTCTGCGTGCTGCCCGTCAACCATCTTCGGCTTCACGTTGAAGACTTTGAGCCATAAGCCGAAGTGGGGGGAATGCGGAGGAGCGCCTCGCACACGACGATAAATGCCGAGATGTGGAGGAAAGAGTTTGGGGCTAGATCGTGGAAATCTAGCCCGTAGTAGAACATAAGGCCGCGAACGAAGGGATGAAGTGGAAATCCTAGTCCGCGAAGGAAGTGGGGGATAAATACCACCCTTTTGCCGGGCTTCGGGGTGGGGATGACCTGCTCCTTGGCAGGGATCCTGTGTGCAACGTCCGCACTCATGTACCCCGCCTCCCGGAGCTCTTTGATGTTCTTCTCCGTCACGGAGGAGGCCACCCACTTGCCTTGAGAGCCGGATCCGGACATGGATGGAGTGTTTGGTGGCGATGGACAAGATCGAAACTCGGGCGCTGGAGCTTGAGGATGGAAGGGCTGAGGAAGAAGGCGTGGGGTAAAAAGATGGGTTCTTATCCTCTTATAAAGGCAGTGAATATCAAGAGCCCCCCCCACAAGTCTTAAATCTCGCCTATTCCCAAGGGGTCGTGTGAACGGCACGGTTGGATTACCCAAACCTGTATTAATGAGAATCCCGCGATAAGGGGACACGATCTCTGCTTTGACAAGACGTGTCAATGGAGGCCGCGCCTCAAAACGCGAGGCGGAAAGCCAAAAAAACGGCTCAAAATAATAATAAGGCCAGAACGTAACGTCTCGCCGAAAAAGCTGTCAGTGGACATGACTTATTTTGTTTAAGTATTTTACCCTTGTGGTTGGGGGTTGTAACTATTATGCAGAGCCGGATTCAGTTCTCTTGTTCAGAAGACCGCTTTGGTGTATTCGGAGGAGGAACCCGCCTTGCAATGCCGAAGACAATCTGCACGCCGGACACATCATCATTGAAGCCTGGTTCAGGGGCTACTGAGGGAGTCCTAGATTATGGGGTCCCCGGGCGTCCGGGCTATGTGACATGGGTCGGACTGATGGGCCATGAAGATACAAGATAGAAGGCCTTCCCCCGTGTCCGGATGGGACTCTCCTTTGCGTGGATGGCAAGCTTGGCATCCGGATGTGTAGTTTCCTTTCTCTGTAAACCGACTATGTACAACCCTAGGCCCCTCCGATGTCTATATAAACCGGAGGGTTTTAGTCCGTAGTAGCTATCACAAATCATACAGGCTAGACATCTAGGATTTAGCCATTACGATCTCGAGGTAAATCAACTCTTGTAACCCCTATACCCATCAAACTCAATCAAGCAGGAAGTAGGGTATTACCTCCATTAAGAGGGCCCGAACCTGGGTAAACATCGTGTCCCTTGTCTCCTGTTACCTTCGATCCTCAGACGCACAGTTCGGGACCCCCTACCCGAGATCGGCCGGTTTTGACACTGACAGGGACCCCTCGGAGATCCGGCTCCTGACTTTGCGCAAGGAGGCACACGCAGCGATGCACGCAAGGTTGGTCTTCTCCTTCTATTATACTCAACAATTGCGTGTTTGGACCGTGTTGCAAATGCAACTCTGAATTGTAGCATACTAGGATACTTATATTTGGCATAGCTAAGAAGTTCATAAGCATGCCACACTATGGTCATCTGAAATTAAGAGATACCTACCTAGCCATAGATGGGAAGTTCTGAAACAATCTGAATTTTCTCTCAAACTGATGCCTTTGTACAGAAGAACATACTCTATGATAGTGAAGTCATTACCAAAATGTTATCTCCTCTAAAGTGCTTCTTACTGCTATGGTTTCTGGTAATACATCATACTTCCATGTTTGCTGGAATCACTACTTTTGTCTTCACTGATGTAGAATTGATCAGCTGTGATTAACCTTTGTGATCTGAAGTTGCAATCATGATATATCAATTCATCTTGATAAAAAATAGTCATCGGTACAGATACTAAGCTCTCTTCAAATAGAGCTTTGTGGTCGATCGGGGCTTCGAGGGCCGCGTGGGACCATACTGTCAGTGTGCACGCGCTCTTTGCTGGCAGGCTCGGCCTATCTATCGGTAACACGTGTGGCTTCTTCTAGCAATTTCTCTGTCACGTGGCATTATGGTCGGGATGGGGAGGAGGTGAGGGCACGGTTTGATTAGGGCTGTGATGGGGACAACGTCACTGGCGTTCCGGTCACCCAGGGCGAGGGAGGGGTTTAAGGCAACCGCGAAGGCGCCCGCTGCATCGACAGCCCCACCAAACATCACGGCGGCGATGGCGAAGGATGCCTGCAAGGCTTTCGTGGCCCAGGTATCGTCCTCACCGGACGTGTACTCCATGTTCCAGTCGGTCGGGGATGGTTGCGTTATGGCGTTCTGCCCCCGGCGATGACGCCTTCAGGTCGATTTGCAACTTTCAAATATTATAATTTTGAGCCATGGGTTTTTTTCAACAATAATAAATATAAATCACATAGCAGTATGTCGACCAAATTACCTCGATTATCTGATTATTCATGGTATTTATTTTCCTTGGGATAGGTTCAAACAAGTTGAAACCATTGTATATATGTGTGTCAGATTGTCAACGGATTTTAGCTCAGTTGTGCATTTCGATTGTATGTTCATATTAGGGAAAGGCATTCCATGGTCCGAAGATATAAATGAATACAAATATATGGTGCCTTAAGTGTGTGAGCTCCAGTAATTATCATGGATAATTTGTAAAAAAAAATCTTTTGACACAAAGAATTCCTTGTTTTTTTTTATTTGAAAATTTTCCCCGGACACTGAGGGTGTGTTTGAATTGATGCCGTCATCTGCCCAACCAAAATCTTGGAGTGATGGGCTCCAATAAATTGGCTTGCCCCTGGCCCAGCAGCCGCTCCCGTTCAGTTTGTGGCCAATTCGTTGGCATGGCGCTGGTGGCCAATTTGTCCGCCAAAAAATTGGCGTGCCGATGTTTGGCAAGGCCAATGTTTGCAAGATCCAAATGCACCCTGACTTTAACTCTGATGTCAACTCAGAGTAACAACATATGTGCACTTCTGCTGTTTCTGAACTTGCAAGCGAAGGTCAGGTCTTCTGAACACGTGTAGTTTGTTAGACATGATTAAGAAAATAACCAAGTTTTGTTTTTACAGCAAGGTGATGATATGACTTTTGTAACTACATAGTTTTGGACTTCACCAGGTGAGTACGCACTCTATAACAGAATAGTCTGCAAGCGTGTATAATATGTATTCAAATGGGGCTAGAGGCAAATAGATCTCTGCTCCAAAAATTTATACGTCAACAAAACCCCAAGTTTTCTCTATTATAGATGGTAGATTCTTTGTAATCTCATTGTTTGAATTACTACCTAGAAAATGAAATATATATGTGTCTTAGGATTTGGAATTAAAACCAGAACCATGAGATACTTCATCTTGACTCCAACAAGCTTGGGTAATTTTCGCTTAGAAGCTATGGTCCCTCCTTTTAATCTAGCCAACATTGCTCAAGGTTTTCAACTCTCTTACTTGATAAATGTTTGTGTTAGATTAGGTTACTTTAGTCTTGTGTACTCTGGTAGTTTGGAGCACAAGATGATTTAGCATGTAAATTCTCTCTTTGTTGTGAGGTGCCTTGGCAAAACAATGCTTCACAGAAACAAAATCTTTAAAAATCCAAATGTTGTTGTTTTTTTGCAAAGAAGAAGCATGTTATTCATGCCTAATAACAACAATTGGACCTAAGGCACATTGCGAATCAAAGCAAAATTCTCCGGATTCTTGTAACACTTCGTTTGGATGTTGATATTGAGGCCCAAATATTGATATTGGCATTGAATTCCCCGAATTCCGCTGTTTAGATGGTCAGGGAATCGAGTCCATCGAATAGGCCCAAAATATTGAAGGCCCACTCTGAAAGCCCGCGTCTCTGTTCCCGAATTCGGAGGGGGCGAGCTAGATTTTCGCTGGTATTCGGGTACGAGCCCGCGACTTACCGCTTAAACCATGCTCCATGAAAGGAAAGGGAAGACTCAAGCGGGAGAGGAGGCAAAACAGAGGTGCGGCAGAGGAGGCGAACAGAGGCGCGGGAGCTCCTGGCGGTGTAGGTCAGCCCCTTTCCGCCGTCCTCCTTCTTCTCTTTCCCTTCCGGCGGATCCACTCCTCCCCTTATGCATCTCTTCATCCACTCCCCTTGTGCATCGCGCCTTCCACCCCGTGCCCTCACCTCCCCGCGTGGTTGCCGCCCCTGGCCGTCGTCTGACCGCCCCCCTCCCTCGCTAGATTTGACGGCGGCCTCTCACCCCATGGCCACTTCTCCTCAAGCCCGACCACTTCTCCTCAAGCCCCATGGCCATCGTCCCCTATCCCCATCCCTAAACCTAACACAGAAACCCTAATCCCTTCTAATCCCCACCCATATGTGTTTGATTACTCATCTATTTTATCTTTTGATGAACAACAAGTCAGTGGATGGTCTGAAGGTTTGGATTGGAGCATGGATCCCGAGCAGGAAGATCAAAGGTAATTGGAGAACCCATCATTGCTTTGTTAGGTGTGTGATGCTTGATTGGATGTGCAATTTGTTTCTGCATTGAATGTGCAATTTGTTGAACCAATCTGCTAGTTGTAGAAATTTTATTTCTGCCCGTTTAATGCTTGATTGGATCTGCAATTTGTTGATTCATATGCTGTAGAAAAGATTGATACGTAACTATTTAATTATTGTGTAGTGCCATGTTGTCAGATCAAGTAGACATGATTTCTTACATAACTGAAGAGAACAAAAGGAGAAAGAGGGAAAAGGATAAACTTGACAGAACTTTACTTTGAATCGGTTCTTCTCGGAATGGCATACCTTATTTCAAAGAGAGCACCTCGTTCGTCAGCTAGTTTTAGTGATGATGAGCACAAATACACACTTAGGAAGTACTTGTTGAAAGATATGTATGATGGCTCAGAAGTGGCATGCTATGATCAACTACGTTTAGCGAAAAGAAACTTTCATGATTTGTGCACCATGTTGCGTGAGAGGTGTGGTCTACGCGGTAGTGTGTATGTGAATGTGGAAGAAAAGGTTGCCATGTTCTTGCTAGTGGTGGGACACGGTCTGAAAATGAGGTTGCTTCGAGGCACATACAAGCGGTCTTTGGGAACTATAAGTACTCACTTTTCTGCGGTCTTAAATGCCATTCTATCTATGCATGGGGAGTTCATTAAGCTTCCAGATGCTAATGTTCAACCTCCCGATGATTACAAATGGAAGTGGTTTGGTGATGCACTTGGAGCACTAGATGGCTGCCATGTAGATGTTTCAGTTCCTTTGGCTGCCCAAGGGAGGTACAGGAATAGAAAGCAAGATATCACTACTAACATGCTTGGTGTGGTGGACTGGAACATGAAATTTCTGTATGTCTTACCTGGATGGGAGGGTTCTGCTTCTGACTCTAGAGTCCTCCGTGACTCCATGAGAACTAATCGCCAAGATGCATTTGCTGTACCTCATGGTATGGCTTTTTCTCTTGGCCTTTTGTTCTCTCTAATTGTGTATGTCACAACAAACCTAACTCACTTGTTTACCAATAGAAAGATATTACTTGGCTGATGCTGGTTACACGAATGGGCCTAGATTTCTAGCTCCATTCAGATCCACTTGGTTTCACTTGAAAGAGTGGGCATCAATGTTGGGGAACGCAGCATGCAATTTCAAAATAATTCCTACGATCACGCAAGATCTATCTAGGAGATGCATAGCAACGAGAGGGGGAGAGTGTGTCCACGTACCCTCGTAGACTGAAAGCGGAAGCGTTAGGTTAACGCGGTTGATGTAGTCGAACGTCTTCATGATCCAACCGATCTAGTACTGAACGTACGACACCTCCGAGTTCAGCAGACGTTCAGCTCGATGACATCCCTCGAACTCTTGATCCAGCAGAGGGTCGAGGGAGAGTTTCGTTAGCATGACGGCGTGGTGACGGTGATGGTGATGTGATCCGCGCAGGGCTTCGCCTAAGCACTACGATGCTATGACCGGAGGAGTAAACTGTGGAGGGGGGGCACCGCACACGGCTAAGAGAATAACTGTTGCCCTGCCCCCGTATATAAAGGAGGGGAGGAGGAGGCCCGCCACCAAGGGGCGCGCCAAGGGGGGGGAGTCCTACTAGTACTCCACTCCTAGTAGGATTCGACCCCCCCTTTTTCCTTTCTCATGGAGGGGAAAGAGGGAAGGGAGAGGGAAGAGGAGAAGGAAAGGGGCGCCCACCCCCTCCCCTAGTCCAATTCGGACTACCTATGGGAGGGGGCGCGGCCACCCCTTGTGGGCTGCCTCCCCTCTCCCCTATGGCCCATGAAGGCCCATTACTTCCCCGGGGGGTTCCGGTAACCCCTCGGTTCTCTGATAAATATCCGAAACGTCCCGAAACCATTTCGGTGTCCGAATACCTTCGTCCAATATATCAATCTTTACCTCTCGACCATTTCGAGACTCCTAGTCATGTCCGTGACCTCATCCGGGACTCCAAACAATCTTCGGTCACCAAAACACATAACTCATAATACAAATCGTCATCGTACGTTAAGCGTGCGGACCCTACGGGTTCGAGAACTATGTAGACATGATCGAGACACATCTCCGATCAATAACCAAGAGCGGAACCTGGATGCTTATATCGGTGCCTACATATTCTACGAAGATCCTTATCAGTCAAACCACAATAACAGCATATGTTATTCCCTTTGTCATCGGTATGTTACTTGCCCGAGATTCGATCGTCGGTATCCTCATACCTAGTTCAATCTAGTTACCGTCAAGTCTCTTTACTCGTTGCGTAATGCATCATCCCATAACTAACTCATTAGTCACATTGCTTGCAAGGCTTATACTGATGTGCATTACCGAGATGGCCCAGAGATACCTCTTTGATACTCGGAGTGACAAATCCTAATCTTGATCTATGCCAACCCAAAAAACACCTTCGGAGACACCTGTAGAGCATCTTTATAATCACCCAGTTACGTTGTGACATTTGATAGCACACAAGGTGTTCCTCCGATATTCGGGAGTTGCATAATCTCATAGTCAGAGGAATATGCATAAGTCATGAAAAAAGCAATAGCAGTAAAACTTAACGATCATTATGCTAAGCTAACAGATGGGTCTTGTCCATCACATCATTCTCCTAATGATGTGATCCCGTTCATCAAATGACAACACATGTCTCTGGTCAGAAAACTTAACCATCTTTGATTAACGAGCTAGTCTAGTAGAGGCATACTAGGGACACTTTGTTTTGTCTATGTATTCACACATGTATCAATTTTCCGGTTAATACAATTCTAGCATGAATAATAAACATTTATCATGATATAAAGGAAATATAAATAACAAATTTATTATTGCCTCTAGGGCATATTTCCTTGAGTCTCCCACTTGCACTAGAGTCAGTGATCTAGATTACATTGTAATGATTCTAACACCCATGGAGTCTTGGTGCTGACCATGTTTTGCTCGTGGAAGAGGCTTAGTCAACGGGTCTGCAACATTTAGATCCGTATGTATTTTGCAAATCTCTATGTCTCCCTCCTTGACTTGATCGCGGATGGAGTCGAAGCGTCTCTTGATGTGTTTGGTTCTCTTGTGAAATCTGGATTCCTTCGCTAAGGCAATTGCTCCAGTATTGTCACAAAAGATTTTCATTGGACCCGATGCACTAGGTATTACACGTAGATCGGATATGAACTCCTTCATCCATACTCCTTCATTTGCTGCTTCCGAAGCAGCTATGTACTCCGCTTCACACGTAGATCCCGCCACGACGCTCTACTTGGAACTGCACCAACTGACAGCTCCACCATTCAATATAAATATGTATCCGGTTTGCAACTTAGAGTCATCCGGATCTGTGTCAAAGCTAGCATCGACGTAACCATTTACGACAAGCTCTTTGTCACCTCCATAAACGAGAAACATATCCTTAGTCCTTTTCAGGTATTTCAGGATGTTCTTGACCGCTGTCCAGTGATCCACTCCTAGATTACTTTGGTACCTCCCTGCTAAACTTATAGCAAGGCACACATCAGGTCTGGTACACAACATTGCATACATGATAGAACCTATGGCTTAGGCATAGGGAATGACTTTCGTTTTCTCTCTATCTTCTGCAGTGTTCGGGCATTGAGTCTAACTCAACTTCACACCTTGTAACACAGGCAAGAACCCTTTCTTTGACTGATCCATTTTGAACTTCTTCAAAACTTTATCAAGGTATGTGCTTTGTGAAAGTCCAATTAAGCGTCTCGATCTATCTCTATAGATCTTGATGCCCAATATATAAGCAGCTTCACCGAGGTCTTTCATTGAAAAATTCTTATTCAAGTATCCTTTTATGCTATCCAGAAATTCTGTATTATTTCCAATCAACAATATGTCATCCACATATAATATCAGAAATGCTACAGAGCTCCCACTCACTTTCTTGTAAATACAGGCTTCTCCAAAAGCCTGTATAAAACCATATGCTTTGATCACACTATCAAAGCGTATATTCCAACTCCGAGATGCTTGCACCAGTCCATAAATGGATCGCTGGAGCTTGCACACTTTGTTAGCACCTTTAGGATTGACAAAACCTTCTGGTTGCATCATATACAACTCTTCTTTAAGAAATCCATTAAGGAATGCAGTTTTGACATCCATTTGCCAAATTTCATAATCATAAATGCTGCAATTGCTAACATGATTCGGACAGACTTAAGCATCGCTATGGGTGAGAAGGTCTCATCGTAGTCAACTCCTTGAACTTGTCGAAAACTTTTCGCAACAAGTCGAGCTTTGTAGACAGTAACATTACCGTCAGCGTCATTCTTCTTCTTGAAGATCCATTTATTTTCTATGGCTTGCCGATCATCGGGCAAGTCAACCAAAGTCCATACTTTGTTCTCATACATGGACCCATCTCATATTTCATGGCCTCAAGCCATTTCGCGGAATCTGGGCTCATCATCGCTTCCTCATAGTTCGTAGGTTCGTCATGGTCTAGTAACATGACTTCCAGAACAGGATTACCGTACCACTTTGGTGCGGAACGTACTCTGGTTGACCTACGAGGTTCAGTAGTAACTTGATCTGAAGTTTCATGATCATCATCATTAATTCATTACTAGTTGGTGTAGGCATCACTGGAACTGATTTCTGTGATGAACTACTTTCCAGTTTGAGAGAAGGTACAACTACCTCATCAAGTTCTACTTTCCTCCCACTCACTTCTTTCGAGAGAAACTCCTTCTCTAGAAAGGATCCATTCTTAGCAAGGAATATATTGCCTTCGGATCTGTGATAGAAGGTGTACCCAACAGTTTCCTTTGGGTATCCTATGAAGACGCATTTCTCCTATTTGGGTTCGAGCTTATCAGGTTGAAGCTTTTTCACATAAGCATTGCAACCCCAAACTTTAAGAAACGACAGCTTAGGTTTCTTGCCAAACCACAGTTCATATGGTGTCGTCTCAACAGATTTAGATGGTGCCCTATTTAACGTGAATGTAGCCGTCTCTAAAGCATAACCCCAAAACGATAGTAGTAAATCGGTAAGAGACATCATAGATCGCACCATATCTAATAAAGTACCATTACGACGTTCGGACACACCATTACGCTGTGGTGTTCCAGGTGGCGTGAGTTCGAAACGATTCCACATTGTTTCAAATGAAGACCAAACTCATAAATCAAATATTCGCCTCCGCAATCAGATTGTAGAAACTTTATTTTCTTGTTACGATGATTTTCTACTTCACTCTGAAATTCTTTGAACTTTTCAACTATTTCAGACTTGTGTTTCATTAAGTAGACATATCCATATCTGCTCAAATCATCTGTGAAGGTAAGAAAATAACGATACCCACCGCGAGCCTCAACACTCAACGGACCACATATATCAGTATGTATTATTTCCAATAAGTCAGTGGCTCGCTCCATTGTTCCGGAGAACAGAGTCTTGGTCATCTTGCCCATGAGGCATGGTTCGCAAGCATCAAGTGATTCATAATCAAGTGATTCCAAAAGCCCATCGGCATGGAGTTTCTTCATGCGCTTTACACCAATATGACCCTAACGGCAGTGCCACAAATAAGTTGCACTATCATTATTAACTTTGCATCTTTTGGCTTCAATATTATGAATATGTGTATCACTACGATCGAGATTCAACAAAAATAGACCACTCATCAAGGGTGCATGACCATAAAAGATATTACTCATATAAATAGAACAACCATTATTCTCTGATTTAAAGAATAACCGTCTCGCATCAAACAAGATCCAGATATAATGTTCATGCTCAACGCTGGCACCAAATAACAATTATTCAGGTCTAAAACTAATCCCGAAGGTAGATGTAAAGGTAGCATGCCGACGGCGACCACATCGACCTTGGAACCATTTCCGACGCGCATCATCACCTCGTCCTTAGCCAATCTTCATTTAATCCGTAGCCCCTGTTTCGAGTTACAAATATGAGCAACAGAACCAGTATCAAATACTCAGGCGCTACTACGAGCATTAGTAAGGTACACATCAATAACATGTATATCAAATATACCTTTCACTTTGCCATCCTTCTTATCTGCCAAATACTTGGGGCAGTTCCGCTTCCAGTGACCAGTCCCTTTGCAGTAGAAGCACTCAGTTTCAGGCTTAGGTCCAGACTTGGGCTTCTTCCCGGGAGAAGCAACTTCCTTGCTATTCTTCTTGAAGTTCCCCTTCTTCCCTTTTCCATTTTTCTTGAAACTAGTGGTCTTGTTAACCATCAACACTTGATGCTCCTTCTTGATTTCTACCTCCGCAGCCTTTAGCATCGCGAAGAGCTCGGGAATTGTCTTTTCCATCCCTTGCATATTATAGTTCATCACGAAGCCTTTATAGCTTGGTGGCAGTGATTGAAGAACTCTGTCAATGACACTATCATCAGGAAGATTAACTCCCAGCTGAGTCAAGTGGTTATGGTACCCAGAAAATCTGAGCATGTGTTCACTGACAGAACTATTCTCCTCCATCTTGCAGCTATAGAACTTGTTGGAGACTTCATATCTCTCTACTCGGGCATTTGCTTGAAATATTAACTTCAACTCCTCGAACATCTCATATGCTCCATGACGTTCAAAACATCTCTGAAGTCCCGATTCTAAGCCGTAAATCATGGCACACTGAACTATCAAGTAGTCATCAGCTTTGCTCTGCCAGACGTTCATAACGTCCGAAGTTGCTCCTGCAGCGGGTCTTGCACCTAGCGGTGCTTCAAGGACATAATTCTTCTGTGCAGCAATGAGGATAATCCTCAAGTTACAGACCCAGTCCATGTAGTTGCTACCATCATCTTTCAACTTAGCTTTCTCTAGGAACGCATTAAAATTCAAGGGAACGGTAGCACGTGCCATTGATCTACAACAACATAGATATGCAAAAACTATCAGGACTAAGTTCATGATAAATTAAAGTTCAATTAATCATATTACTTAAGAACTCCCACTTAGATAGACATCCCTCTAGTCATCTAAATGATCACGTGATCCATATCAACTAAACCATGTTCGATCATCACGTGAGATGGACTAGTTTTCAATGGTGAACATCTCTATGTTGATCATATCTACTATATGATTCACGTTCGACCTTTCGGTCTCAGTGTTTCGAGGCCATATCTGCATATGCTAGGCCCGACAAGTTTAACCCGAGTATTCTGCATGTGCAAAACTGTCTTGCACCCGTTGTATGTGAACATAGAGCTTATCACACCCGATCATCACGTGGTGTTTCGGCACGATGAATTGTAGCAATGGTGCATACTCAGGGAGAACACTTATACCTTGAAATTTAGTGAGGGATCATCTTATAATGCTACTGTCGTACTAAGCAAAATAAGATGCATAAAAAGATAAACATCACATGCAATCAAAATATGTGACATGATATGGCCATCATCATCTTGTGCCTTTGATCTCCATCTCCAAAGCACCGACATGATCTCCATCATCACCGGCTTGACACCTTGATCTCCATCGTAGCGTCTTGTTATCTCGCCAACTATTGCTTCTACAACTATCGCTACCGCATAGTGATAAAATAAAGCAATTATATGGCGATTGCATTTCATACAATAAAGCGACAACCATAAGGCTCCTACCAGTTGCCGATAACTTTTACAAAACATGATCATCTCATACAATAACATGTATCACATCATGCCTTGACCATATCACATCACAACATGCCCTGCAAAAACAAGTTAGACGTCCTCTACTTTGTTGTTGCAGGTTTTACGTGGCTGCTACGGGCTTCTAGCAAGAACCGTTCTTACCTAGACATCAAAACCACAACGATTTTTCGTCAAGCGTGCTGTTTTAACCTTCAACAAGGACTGGCCGTAGTCAAATTCGATTCAACTAAAGTTGGAGAAACAGACACCTGCCAGCCACCTTTATGCAAAACAAGTTGCATGTCTGTCGGTGGAACCGGTCTCATGAACGTGGTCATGTAAGGTTGGTCCGGGCCGCTTCATCCAACAATACCACCGAATCAAAATAAGACGTTGGTGGCAAGCAGTATGACTATTATCGCCCACAACTCTTTGTGTTCTACTCGTGCATATCATCTACGCATAGACCTGGCTCGGATGCCACTGTTGGGGAACGCAACATGCAATTTCAAAAAGATTCCTACGATCATGCAAGATCTATCTAGGAGATGCATAGCAACGAGAGGGAAAGAGTGTGTCCATGTACCCTCGTAGACCAAAAGCGGAAGCATTAGGTTAATGCAGTTGATGTAGTCGAACGTCTTCACGATCCAACCGATCTAGTACCGAACGTACGACACCTCCGAGTTCAGCACACGTTCAGCTCGATGACGTCCCTCGAACTCTTGATCCAGCAGAGGGTCGAGGGAGAGTTTCGTCAGCACGACGACGTGGTGACAGTGATGTTGATGTGATCCGCGCAGTGCTTCGCCTAAGCACTACGGCGCTATGATCGGAGGAGTAAACTGTGGAGGGGGGCACCACACACGGCTAAGAGAATAACTGTTGTCCTTTGGGGTGCCCCCTGCCCCCATATATAAAGGAGGGGAGGAGGAGGCCGGCCACCAAGGGGCGCGCCAAGGGGGGGATTAGCCCCCCCTTTTTTCCTTTCTCATGGAGGGGAAAGAGGGAAGGGAGAGGGAAGAGGAGAAGGAAAGGGGGGCGCGCCCCTCCCCTAGTCCAATTCGGACTCCCTATGGAGGGGGGCGCGGCCACCCCTTGTGGGCTGCCTCCCCTCTCCCCTATCGCCCATGAAGGCCCATTACATCCCCGGGGGGTTCCGGTAACCCCTCGGTTCTCCGATAAATATCCGAAACATCCCGAAACCATTCCAGTGTCCGAATACCTTCGTCCAATATATCAATCTTTACCTCTCGACCATTTCAAGACTCCTCGTCATCTCCGTGATATCATCCGGGACTCCGAACAATCTTCGGTCACCAAAACACATAACTCATAATACAAATCGTCATCGAACGTTAAGCGCGCGGACCCTACAGGTTCGAGAACTATGTAGACATGATCGAGACACATCTCCGATCAATAACCAATAGCAGAACCTGGATGTTCATATTGGTTCCTACATATTCTACGAAGATCTTTATTGGTCAAACCGCAATAACAACATACCTTATTCTCTTTGTCATCGGTATGTTACTTGCCCGAGATTCGATCGTCGGTATCCTCATACCTAGTTCAATCTCGTTACCGGCAAGTCTCTTTACTCGTTCCGTAATGCATCATCCCATAACTAACTCATTAGTCACATTGTTTGCAAGGCTTATAATGATGTGCATTACCGAGAGGGCCCAGAGATACCTCTCCGATACTCGGAGTGACAAATCCTAAGCTTGATCTATGCCAACCCAACAAACACCTTCGGAGACACCTGTAGAGCATCTTTATAATCACCCATTTACGTTGTGACGTTTGATAGCACACAAGGTGTTCCTCCGGTATTCGGGAGTTGCATAATCTCATAGTCAGAGGAATATGTATAAGTCATGAAAAAAACAATAGCAATAAAATTAACGATCATTATGCTAAGCTAACGGATGGGTCTTGTCCATCACATCATTCTCCTAATGATGTGATCCCGTTCATCAAATGACAACACATGTCTATGGTCAGGAAACTTAACCATCTTTGGTTAACGAGCTAGTATAGTAGAGGCATACTAGGGACACTTTGTTTTGTCTATGTATTCACACATGTATCAAGTTTCTGGTTAATACAATTCTAGCATGAATAATAAACATTTATCATGATATAAGGAAATATAAATAACAACTTTTTGATTCCTCTAGGGCATATTTCCTTCAATCAAGTCAGCTACAACCCCAAATGGCCAAAGAGCTATATAACTTACGCCACTCTCGTGCTAGAAATGTAGTAGAGAGAACTTTTGGGTTGTGGAAGAAGAAGTGGTCTATACTTCGCACTCAAAGTTTCTTTGATATAAAGGACCAGGTACATGTGTCCATTGGGTTTTCAATAAGATGCCTAACGGAGTGAGAAATCGTTAATGCTTACTTAAAGAAAACATTCTTGCATATTCAAATCATTAATGCTTGTTGTGTGTTACACAACTTTGCAAGGGATAGGCAACATATGATGGACAACTTATTGCTGTAGGAAGTGGATAATGAACTAGCTTCTCAGCCAATAGAGGCTGATGATGCTAACTCAATTAGAAGTGTTCAATTCACTAATGCTGGACCAACTTCAGGAACCAACTATCTGATGACATGTTTGCTGAATATGTTGTGGCGCATGCAAATTTACAGCAGCGAACAGGTGATGCTATCTTGTGCATGCTTGGAGACATGAAAGGTTCTTTCCAAGATGCTTTGAAATCACTTGAGCCTCTAGAACTGCCCAAGGTTACTCCTCCTCTTGAAATCCTTGCTTCCCTTGAAAAGATCCCAGACTTGGCTCGTTCATACATGTTGTGAGCATATGGTAAACTCATCCTTAGTGAACGCTTATTTCAAGCGCTTATGGAGTTGCCCATGGAGTTTAGGAAGGAATGGTTGTTGATACTCAATGAGAAGAACAACGTTTGAGTAGTTTCAAGTGCTTAGGTGTTGTTTCTTTGTTCCATGTAATAGCTATGAACTTGCTGGACCAATTACTATGTTATTGCTACATGTATGAGACCTGGATTTCCTACATTATGTGTTGTCGTTGGCTAAGTGCTGCTGATTTATAAGTGTTGCTGATGTATAAGTGCTGTTCTTATTGTATTTGTGGTGTTGTACAAGAGTTTCTGCTGCTGTTGTGTAAGTGCTGCTGCTGTTCTATTAGTGCCGATGTACAAGTGCTGTTGCTGTTCTTTAAGTGCTGCTGCTGCTGAATAAGTGCTGCTGTGTATGTGATGCTGCTGCTATATAAGTCATGTTGATGTATCATTGTTGGTTTTGGGTAAGTGCATCTACTTTATAACAGTATTCTTCATATATAATCATTCAAATATATATTGCAAATACTTTAGTTTCAAACATTACATCAGAGTTCAATTTTCATCATATGACAGACATTACATCACAGTTCAATTATCATCATATATTCCAATGTAGAGAATGACCATCCAAACAAGCTTCGGAATTGAGCCTGTCATTAGAATTCCAACTGGCAATTCTGTGCGCATCCAAACAGCACAATTTGGGTTCAATGTCAATGTCAAAGTCAAGGAGATTTGATATTGGGGCCAATTCAATTCCATGGCCCTGAATATCAACATCCAAACAAAGTGTTAGTCAATGTGTTACTAATAAATTTATATAGGTATTAAGAAATGCCTTTCTTTGGAATAGAAAAGGAATGCATACTAAACTAAATAATACGTCACATGTTGATGCGAGAATCTTGCTAAAAGAAATGCATGAACCGGTGCTCAAAACAATTAAAAGTAACGCAAAACAAAATATAAGAGTATTCTCAATTTTTATTTAAAAAGTAGAACATATGACACATGTAACAAAATGACGTATAAGAAAATAAAATATTTTTATTGAAGTTAACAAAATGATATCTTTTAACAAAAAATGTGAAGAATGAACTTCATTGGTATGCTGTTATGTGGCTGCTAGAAGGAAGGCGCGAGAGGGCCGGCCGGGGGCCTTTTTGCCCATGGCCGGGCAAGAGGGAAGGGAATTCCTTCTTAACTCTTGCTTGATTAGATTGATACATCTCCTCTCCTTATATATAGAGGTTTACTTGACTCCCCAGCAAGGCTTACTTGACCCCTAAGCAAGCGACCCTTATCTCTAATTAACCCTGAGACTAACGGGCTATACCGCCAGCCCAGGCCATTAGGCCCATTACGTACTCTAGCATATGCTCCAAGCAACCAGCACATATATCATCCATGACAGCACAATTGATCAAAAAAACTTAGGGGTGTCATGCATGATTTATTGATGTGTCATTGTTGCATGGATAGATTAAACCAAAAAATATATAGCATACGACTAATATGTGTGACTTGCTGATATGGCAAGACTAATTGAATAGGACAATTAGATAATGGGTCGCAACTATTATGAATATATACTAGATGATGCCATGCGTGTTGCCGGGGGAACTGTGTTAAAAAAAGCATAAATAGGTATTTAAAACAACTAAAACTTATGAAAAGTAAATGTCAGAGCATTCTCCTTTTATGTTTTAGAAACAATGAAACCTATGAAGTATGTGATGAAATGATGGGTGTGAAGAGAAAAAACGGATTGAACTTAACACAATGCAATCATTAACAAGAATGTGCAACATGAGCTTTATATTTTTGCTCCAAGCGTCCAACACATATACCGTTCATGACCATACAAAAATCATCATAAATTCTTAACTTGCCAATGTCATGCATGAATTGAGTCTCCTCGTAAAATACATGCATGACTTGATGAGGTGGGATGGTTTACATGGATATATTAATGCAAATTGTAAGTTATGAGTACATGCATGACTTGAGGATGTAAAAAAAAATCGATTCAACGGCTATCGATAATTGAGATGATGTGGAAGCACACATGTGGAGGGAAATCTAGTAAGTATATCAAAAGCCAATTGTGTATTACACTCGATTTATTTTTATTACGATTTGCTAATTCTCATCTACTCCCTTCGTTTCTAAATATAAGTCATTTTAGAGATTTTCAATATGGACTACATACGGATGTATATAGACATACTTTGAAGTGTAGATTCACTCATTTTGCTCCGTATATAGTCTATATTGGGATCTCTACAAAGACTTATATTTATGAACGGAGGGAGTAGATAAGAAATAACAAAGTCCCATCTAACTCCCACACATCATTTGAGTAATCAAACAAAATGAAAATAATAATAAACCAGCACGAATCTTCATGAAAATGTTAGATGTGACTTGGTTAAGTCTCACCTAGATGAGCACTAGACACACCTCGTGCTTGCATGATGAGTTGATCCCTAATCGTGCGGGTATATGCTTAACACAAAGGAGACAAATTGAGAAACCCAAAGTTTCTTTCCAAAGCTCCTGTGAACGAGCCGATTAGAAATGTCGCAGAAAAGGTTCAGGACATAACGCGCACACACCACGCAAACCACCCAAACTTGCTTTACATGTAGTACACGTAAACATGTACACAGACATGTACACAAATGGTGAAAGAAACACAACCAATCAAACAGACATGTACACAGACCCATCGGCCGGCGTCGGCGGCCGGTGGCCACCCGAAAAGAGGGCTACCGAGCTACTGATACCGCGTGGCGATGCGCAGCATGACGGTGGCCGCGACGGTGACCCCGTAGAAGACGATGAAGAGGCCGGTGACGTTGATGAGCCTGGCCTCGGTACCGGGCGTGGCGCTGGCGCTCTTCTGGACGAGCCCCGTCTGCGCGGCGCACACGGCCAGGAGGAAGATGACGAGCCCGCCGGCGACGTGCACGGGCGCGGCGGCGGCGCGCGTGTGCTCGTGCGTGCCGGGCATCCAGAAGACGGCGAAGCCGATGAGCCACTGCAGCGCGAAGAGGGAGATGGCGCCGATGCCGATCCAGGAGTGGAGGCTGACCAGGTCCGGCACCACGGCCACGTTGTGGAACTTGAAGGCCGCGTAGATGCCGAAGACGCCGAGGATGAAGGCCACCAGGTGCACCAGCATGTGCACCATCTTCTGCGCCCGGTGGTTCATCGGGATCGTCGTGTACACCAGTATGGCTGCACAAATGGAGTGAGATTTTAGTTACCACGGCACTTGTTAATTTCACGTGTGAATATGCCAATCATATGCCAGTTGCAAGAAGGATGAAATTGGCAGGAAAACGTAGCGATCCACGGTGGTCATTATCGGCATCATCCGAGGTGACCTTTGGCATGGACGCCCACCCAGCACACCGATTGGCACTTCAGGACGAGCCTGGTCCAGTGCTTTTGCGGCCACCAAACACATACAAAGCCCTGCTACGTACCGATCTGGTCTAAAATGTAGTGTGGTGACACACTGACACCTTGTCTTCTTTCGCAATGGAATTTCGGCCCATGTCAACAACAGCAGCAACATCAACGACATCTACTACCACCACACCTTCAGGTGCTTTTGGCAATCAATAATGATTGTGTTGCTATCCCGCAAAAAAAATTTGATTCTGTTGCGAGGTTTTGCTAAACTGTATACTCATATATCTATCTATCTACCCTAAACCTTAGTTAAGATTCCCACAAAAAGGTAAAGCTTGGTTAAGGTCACTGTGTTTGGGAGTTGGTAAGACGACATTGATAATTCAGGGTAGTGTCCAATGGACGGACGTACCTTCACCGATGAGAAGGATGAACCCCCAGGTCATCACAAAGGGATGGACCTGCATGCAACACAGAAAGGAGAGATAAGAACTGTTTCTGTAACGTAAACAAAATGAAAACAGAGAGATCGAGGAGCTGTGCGTGTGCATTAATATAACCGGAACGTACGTTGAAGATCTGCTCGGGGTCGTCGGACTGTATGTTGATGCCGCCGCGGAAGCGCAGGAGCCAGACGAGCATGAGCACGGCGGTGGTGAGGAAGAGCAGGTGCGCGAACATGGCCACGCGCGACGCCACCACGGAGTGCCGGTGGTGGCCGCCGATGATCCCGCCGATCGCCATTCCCGCGCCTAGCTAGCTAGCTACTTCCCACCTTAGCTTGGCTCTGATCGCCGGCGAGACAGGGGTAGACGGGGATCAGCAAGTTGTGGCCGTGTTCTTCTGCATGGGCTCGGGGCTGGGTTTTAACGTGGCCACCGGGAATCCGAGGTTACACCGGGGCGGAGGCTTGGGTTTGGTATATCGGCGAGATGGGCGTGCTTGTTGAAAGCAAGGCATCTCCGGCCGTGTGTATGCGATGGCGATGGTGATGGCTTTGCAATGCTGGGAAGCAAGTAATCCGCAAGAATGCTGACAGCATGTCGATCGACGACGGCATTATTTTTTCTTTTGAGACATATATCGCCCGCACTGAGCCGTAAGCATCAGAACGGGCCGTAAGCTAGCCTGTCGAAACGAGTCCAAGGCCCCGGCAGTATCACCGGAGCGGGGCATTGACCGGGAAAATCCTATCTGCCGCATTCTGCGGCAGATTGTCGTTGATTAGCACAGAGCGAGGGATCAGCGACACACATGACCCGGCCCAGTTATCGGTAAAGAACGCGCTACAGTACTGGCCGGTTTTGTGAATGTTCTAGGAGGTTCAAGTCGGTTTTTTCTGGTTTTAGGAACGTTCTAGAAGGTAATGGAAGGTTCCTGCACCGGTTTTATGTCTTTTTCTGTTTCTTTTTCGTTTTTTTCCTGTTTACTTTTTTTCTGTTCTATCCTTTTTTTTTAATTTTATCTGTTTCATTTTTTCTTTTCTTTCCTTTTTATATTATTTTTACTTTTCCGTTTACATTTTTAAAATTTATATTACTTTTTTCTTTTATATTATTTTTTTCTTTTCTTCCCTTTTTATATTATTTTTAAAAATGTCTGAAAATTCAAATAAATTTGAGATTTCAAATTTAAAAAATATTTGCATTTTAATTTTTGTTCACAGATTCAAAAAATGTTTGCGAGTTTCAAAACATGTTCCCACCTTCAAAATTTGTTCAAAAATTCGAATAGTGTTCATGTTTTCAAAATTTGATCACAAAATAACAAATTGTTCCATGGGTCTCAGAAAAATGTTTGCCTCTGCATTTTTGTTCACAAATTTGAAAAGTGTTCAGGAATTTCACTTTCGAAATATGTTCACGAATAAAAAAAAGCCATCTTTTCATAAATTCAGAAATACTTCAGGGAATTTTAAAAAATGTTCGCATTTTGATAAATTTGTAATTGATTTCAAAAAAATTGCTTTGTTAATTTTTGTTCTTGTTTTGTCAAAAAATGTTCACATTTTCAAAATTTTGTTTGTCATTTTAAAAAATGTTCACATTTTCAAAATTTTGTTTGTCATTTTAAAAAATGTTCACATTTTTAAAATTTTGTTCGCTTTTTCTAAAATGTTCCAATTTTGAAATTTTGGTCAGAAATTCCCAAAAAGGAGAAATCTAATATTTGTTTTTACTTTACAAAAATGTTCAAAATTCAAAAAAAGTGTAGAATTTCAATTTTAAAAAATGTTTGCATTCTAATTTTTATTCAAAGATTCAGAAAATGTTTGTGAATTTCACAAGATGTTCCCACTATCAAAATTTGTTCACAAATTCAAATAGTCTACAAGTTTTCAAAATTTGTTCGCAAAATGACAAATTATTCCAAGGCTCTCAAAAAATGTTTGCCTTCGAATTTGTTTCTCACAAATTTGAAAAATGTTCAGGAATTTCACTTTTGTAATATGTTCACGAATAAAAAAAACATGTTTTCATGAATTCAGAAATATTTCAAGGAATTTTAAAAAATGTTCGCATTTTGATAAATTTGTAATTGATTTCAAAACAATTGCTTTGTTAATTTTTGTTCTTGTTTTGTCAAAAAATGTTCACATTTTCAAAATATTGTTTGTCATTTTGAAAAATGTTCACATTTTTAAAATTCTGTTCGCTTTTTCTAAAATATTCGAAATTTGAAATTTTGTTCAGAAATTCCCAAAAAAGAGAATTCTAATATTTGTTTTTTAATTCACAAATATGTTCAAAAATTCAAAAAAAGTGTAGAATTTCAAATTTAAAAAATGTTTGCATTTTAATTTTTTTTACAGATTCATAAAATGTTTGCGAGTTTCAAAAGATGTTCCCACTATCAAAATTTGTTCACAAATTCAAATAGTTTTCATGTTTTCAAAATTTATTCGCAAAATGACAAATTGTTCCAAGGATCTCAAAAAATGTTTGCCTTTCAATTTTTGTTCACAAATTTGAAAAATGTTCAGGAATTTTACTTTTGAAATATGTTCACGAATAAAAAAGACCATGTTTTCATGAATTCAGAAACAGTTCAAGGAATTTTAAAAAATATTCGCATTTTGGTAAATTTGTAATTGATTTCAAATAAATTGCTTTGTTAATTTTTGTTCTTGTTTTGTCAAAAAATGTTGACATTTTCAAATTTTTGTTTGTGATTATGGAAAATGTTCAGATTTTTAAAATTTTCTTCTTTTTTTAAAATGTTCCAATTTTGAAATTTTGTTCAGAAATTCCCAAAAAGGAGAATTCTAATATTTGTTTTTTACTTAAAAAAAATTTCGAAAATATAAAAAAGAGTGGAATTTCAAATTTAAAAAATGTTTGCATTTTAATTTTTGTTCACAGATTCAGAAAATGTTTGCGAGTTTCAAAACATGTTCCCACTTTCAAAATTTGTTCACAAATTCGAATAGTGTTCATGTTTTCAAAATTTGATCACAAAATAACAAATTGTTCCATGGATCTCGGAAAAATGTTCGCCTTTGAATTTTTGTTCACAAATATGAAAAATGTTTGGGAATTTCACTTTCGAAATATGTTCATGAATAAAAAAAGCCCTGTTTTCATGAATTCATAAACATTTCTGGGAATTTAAAAAATGTTCGCATTCTGATAAATTTGTAGTTGATTTCAAAAAAGTTGCTTTTTTAATTTTTGTTCTTGTTTTGTCAAAAAAAATCAGATTTTTAAACTTTTGTTTGTCATTTAAAAAAAGTATTCTCCCTTTGAAATTTATTAGTTTCTTTAAATAAATGCTTGGGTTTTCCAAAACGTTCGACTTTTTATAATTTGTTCAGAAATGAGAATTTTTTTGTGTTTTTTTTACTTTTTCCGAAAAGAAAATCATGTTTGTGCCTTATAGTTCATATACACAGGGCCGCCATTTTAGACACTTAGTCAAAGTAATAATGGTGGCTAGCGACGCTGTTCACTAGGAAGAGGACCTCAGTTTGATCCCTCACACAGAGTTGTGTTGCCGGGTGTTTAAGTTCGGCGCTGTGGTTTACATCTTTTAGTTTCGCGTTGCCAATATGACAATCAAACACATTAACAGTCACGACTATGGCGCTCGCGTAGTCCACACGTCCATTTTTACTATGTCGAAGTGACAAGAAAATCCAACCCAGGAAGTGAAAAGAAACGCATTAAGAGAGAGAGAGAGAGAAAACAGCGCCTCATTTGCTTGTCATCCCACGCAACTTCTCCTCTCCCTCCCTCTTTCCACCCTCGAGTGGCAGCTAGGGTTGCCGCCGTTGGAGGCCTCACTGGCTCGCCAGCAGGAAGAAGGCATCTCCAACTCAATGGCGTTTCCTTGCGTGCTCCGCGACGGCGAGAGGAGGAGATGAAGTTGAGGCAACTCGAGGGCCTCCTAGGGGCGTGACCCAGTTCTCCTCCGCCAGCTCCCTGCTCCGTCCTTCTCCTCCCTCATCCTCTCCATGTGGTCGGGCGGTCGTTGCTACGCTCGTTCCTGTCCTCATCTGCGTCCTTTGGCGGTGGCCGGCACAGGATCCATTCCTCCACTGGCGGCGAGCGGCGTCCAGACAGGAGGCTCGAGATGGTTGTGGCCGTTGCGAGGAGGTAGCTGATGGGGTTCGGCGACCGGATGAGAGCAAGGGCGCCGATCTCCCTCTTCCTGCACCCAATCGCCGGCGCGGCCGCCATCGACCAGATCTTCACCACCTCAGGTACGCTCACTCTTTCCCTCTCTGCCGCACTTGGATCCCTATTCTTCTCCCCTATTTCTCTTATACATCGAAAATATCAACTGGTGATGAACAGATTAACATGTCCCTGCATCTTGTTGTTATATAGTATTACTGATGGTGGCATTATTTACCCCTAAACCTGACTATATTATACTACATGTTTATTGTAGGAAGGTTGAAGCTGGAGTCGAACTCCGAACTCAAGGGGAGTGACCAGCTGAATTGTATCGACTCTGAACACATGAACCTCCATAATCTAGAGTAGCATGGATGGCAGCCCTGTTATTTAATATTTTTCACATGGTCTGACCTTTGATAGATCAAGGTTACTTGTTTGTCTCCTTCGAAGTACGTAGATGCAGTATCAATTGAATACAATTTCTTTTGGTACTGCTTCTGCATATCTCTTTTGTATATTATCGAGGGCGTAGAGCGGCCCCGAGTAGAGCACCTCTTTCTTCTCCTGGACCCTCTGATGCAGTGCTTTGCCGTGCTCAGGAGGAGGATGCTCGACGGCTAGAGGAGGAAACAGAGGATGGGGAGGATGCGAGTGAGGAGGAGGAGGATGAGGAGGAGGTGGTGGTGGAGGATGATGAGGAGGAGGAGGTGGTGGAGGACGACGCCGCCGAGAGGAGGCTGGTTGCTCGTCAGGTTTATGAGGGTGGGGATGGACTCTCACGAGTGACGGAGCAGCACGAGGTGAGCGGCTCACAACCGAGCGGTTCGACTATCAACACTACTTCCACAGGGAAAGTGTGGCTGTGTGGTCCTTCAAAGCTTCCAAGACGTCCAATGTGCATAGAAGACGTGTTGATTAAACCAGTGGGAGAGAAGTAAGTGGTTATCTCGACTCATCCCATATAAATTGTACCTTTGTCATTTCATCACATATAATATGAATTCACTCTTCATAATGCAAGAGCTTAGTAAAAGTGGTGAGAGGCGTCTGCCACGGTCGCCGAGTGGCATCATTGGGGGTCTTTGTAGGTTAAATTATCCTGGATTGGTCACTTTGCCGAACAGTATCATTGAGCCAGCCTCGTCGTGGGATCACTACAAACTCGCTCCGGATTTCCTGGATATGCGTCAGAGGGTTTATGATAACAGAGCCTTGCGAGTAGTCAACGATTTCTGGGTAAGATCTTTCAAACACCTGAATGTCAATACCAAAAGGTTTAAATTTGCCATAGTCATGATTTTACCCTTCTCACATGTATGCATGTTTGTAGGATTTCTATACATGCGTAGAGGGTCAGAAGGATCGTGCAAATGTGGTGATTGAGAATATTGCCAAGAAACTAGTCCATGACATGCACTATGAGGAGCGCGTCCGGTTAGTGGTCAAGTATCACGCGGACTATCTCAACCAGAAGATTTCCAAAAAGGACGCTCGAGTGAAGCATCTTTCACGGGACAATTACTTCAAGGCAAGTGACGATGGATCCTTGCTATTCCCTACATTACCGCAAATTAGATTCCTTACTAAGATGTATTTGTTTACTTTACAGGTTATTCCTCGGTGGTGCGCTGACAAACGTCCGTGCTAGGAGAAGATCGTCGAACAGTGGACAGATCCAAGGTGGCAGAATGAACACAAGGCAATAGGGGAATGTCGTAAGTTGATGGGTTGTACAGGACACCGTCAAGGCAACCTCACCATCCCAGGTGTCGTCTGCAAACATGTAGGCAACAACATCCTTTTATTTTCATCATGTTCTCTTTCATTTGTGAGCGTTCCCTTGATTATTTGGATCGTTTTCTTTTGTAGAAAGAAGACACTGACGAGGATATCTCTTACTTCGAGGCATGGACCATCAAACATACCAAAGACGACAAGGACAAGGACCCTCTCCACCCGGAGAGGGACTGGATCAGCTCTAAAGCCCTGTCAGATGGGGAGAACTACACCAAAAAATTGAAGGAGATGTATGGGCAAGATGCTGATCCTCACGTGTTGCCGTTTGACCCTCTTGTGGCCATTGCTGCGGCAGGCGGTAGACCGAATGGCCGGATGGCGGTAAACCTCGATTCTGTCATAACCTCCTCCCTTCTGAGAGTCAACACGCTCCGTGTTATGAGTACTGGCTCTACTCCTACCATAGAGCGTCACGTACCACATACCTTGAGGATATTCAGGTCAGCGCTTCTTCATTGATCCTTCATGGTCCTACATGTTTGCATTTCAACACGAATGACATTTGCATTGACATATTGTAGACTCGACTGATTGCCACCCAGAAAGAACGAGATGAAGACCGGGCTAAGCTAAAGGAACAAGATGATCTAGTGAAGTCTTTACAACATATGGTGTCCAATCTTTATTCCATGCAAGGCAAACCAGCGCCAGAGATGCCACCGACGCCAGAGTGGAACATTGTGAGTTTCGTTCAAACTATTTCTATCACCATTTTCGGCATTATCATATGCATTCATCTCATTATTGGGTCAATTCATCACAGCTCAATCCATCACAAGGGTCGAACAATGTTCCGGTAGTTCCACCTCAAGTTGGTGGAGTTGAAGATGCAAACGCCACACAAGATGTTGATGATACCACTCTGATCTCCAAAACCACGTGAACTTCATGTTATGTTGTGTTTGAAACTGTTCCTTGTATGTGCTTGAGAACTATTGCATCTTGTGTGATATTGAGACTTGCAAACTTGTGGTAGTCGAGTGTGCTTGACAACTATTGCACCTTTTATGCCCTATTGCTTTTATGTGGGATGTTCTTGAGAATCAATACTTTCTTTGTTCAATGATGCCTATATGTGACATGTTCTATGTGTGATGAACTATATGTTGCTATTGTATATGTTTTGCTGCAGGAAAGAAACGAAAACGCCAAAAAAAGGTTGCTGGGCACAACAATACCGAGACTGTCTCTCGGCAAAGACGGTGAAACTGGAACTTTTACCAAGAGGGCTCTTGGCAAAGGGTGTCAACCTGTAGCGCCCCTCACAACATTACCGAGAGACCTCTCGGTAGGTACAAGGTTTGCCGAGAGGCACTCTCGGCAAAGATGGCCCTCGGCGTGTTAACGCGGACCCACATGTCAGGAGCTAACACGTGGCGCACTGCTATTGGCTCCCTTTGCCGAGAGTGGCTCTCAGCAAAGATGGCCCTCGGCGTGTTAACACGGACCCACATGTCATGAGCTGACACATGGCACACTGCTATTGGCTCTCTTTGCCGAGAGTGGCTCTCAACAAAGATGGCCCTCGGCGTGTTAACGCGGACCCACATGTCAGGAGCTGACACGTGGCGCACTGTTATTGGCTCTCTTTGCCGAGCGTGGCTCTCGGCGAAGATGGCCCTCGGCGTGTTAACGCGGACCTACATGTCAGGAGCTGACACGTGGCGCACTCATATTGTCTCTCTTTGCCGAGGGTGGCTCTCGGCAAAGATGGCACTCGGCGTGTTAAGGCGGACCCATACATCAGGAGCTGACACGTAGCGCACTGCTATTGGCTCTCTTTGCCGAGCGTGGCCCTCGACAAAGATGGCCCTCAGCGTGTTAACGCGGACCCACATGTCAGGAGCTGACACGTGGCGCACTCGTATTTGCTCTCTTTGACGAGAGTAGCTCTCGGCAAAGATGGCACTCGGCGTGTTAACTAATACGTCTCCAACGTATCTATAATTTTGTATTGTTCCATGCTATTATATTATCCATCTAGGATGTTTTATATGCATTTATATGTTGTTTTATATGATTTTTGGGACTAACCTATTAACCAAGATCCCAGTGTCAGTTTCTGTTTTTTCCTTGTTTTTGAGAATCGCAGAAAAGGAAAACCAAACGGAGTCCAGTTGACCAGTTTCTGTTTTTTCCTTGTTTTTGAGAATCGCAGAAAAGGAAAACCAAACGGAGTCCAGTTGACCTGAAAATTCACGGAGATTATTTTTGGACCAGAAGAAGCCCACGGAGTATCGGAGATGGACCAGAAGAGTCCCGAGGCACCCACGAGGGTGGGGGCGCGTCCTACCCCGCTGGGCGCCCCCTACCTCGTGGCCGCCTCGGAGACCCCCCTGACTTGTTCCCGACGCCAACACCTCTTATATATACCCAAACTTCCAGAACATAACCTAGATCGTGAGTTCCGCCGCCGCAAGCCTCTGTAGCCACCAAAAACCAATCGGGGCCCTGTTCCGGCACCCTGCCGGAGGGGGGATCCCTCACCGGTGGCCATCTTCATCATCCCGGCGCTCTCCATGACAAGGAGGGAGTAGTTCACCCTCGGGGCTGAGGGTATGTAACAGTAGCTATGTGTTTGATCTCTCTCTCTCGTGTTCTTGATATGGCACGATCTTGATGTATCGCGAGCTTTGCTATTATAGTTGGATCTTATGATGTTTCTCCCCCTCTACTCTCTTGTAATGGATTGAGTTTTCCCTTTGAAGTTATCTTATCGGATTGAGTCTTTAAGGATTTGAGAACACTTGATGTATGTCTTGCATGTGCTTATCTGTGGTGACAATGGGATATTCACGTGATCTACTTGATGTATGTTTTGATGATCAACTTGCGGGTTCAGTGACCTTGTGAACTTATGCATAGGGGTTGGCACACGTTTTCGTCTTGACTCTTCGGTAGAAACTTTGGGGCACTCTTTGAAGTTCTCTGTGTTGGTTGAATAGATGAATCTGAGATTGTGTGATGTGATACGTCTTCGTCGTATCTACTTTTCCAAACACTTTTGCCCTTGTTTTGGACTCTAACTTGCATGATTTGAATGGAACTAACCCGGACTGACGCTGTTTTCAGCAGACTTTCCATGGTGTTATTTATGTGCAGAAACAAAAGTTCTTGGAATGACCTGAAACTCCACGGAACGTCTATTTGGAAATAATAAAAAATCCTTGCAAAAGATGAAGACCAGGGGGCCCACCCCCTGTCCACGAGGGTGGAGGGCGCGCCTGCCCCCCTAGGGCGCGCCCCCTACCTCGTGGGCCCCCTGGAGCTCCTCCGACCTCAACTCCAACTCTATATATTTGCTTTCGGGGAGAAAAAAATCAGAGAGAAGGATTCATCGCGTTTTACGATACAGAGCCGCCGCCAAGCCCTAAAACCTCTCGGGAGGGCTGATCTGGAGTCCGTTCGGGGCTCCGGAGAGGGGGATTCATCGCCATCGTCATCATCAACCATCCTCCATCACCAATTTCATGATGCTCACCGCCGTGCGTGAGTAATTCCATCGTAGGCTTGCTGGACGGTGATGGGTTGGATGAGATCTATCATGTAATCGAGTTAGTTTTGTTAGGGTTTGATCCCTAGTATACACTATGTTCTGAGATTGATATTGCTATGACTTTGCTATGCTTAATGCTTGTTACTAGGGCCCGAGTGCCATGATTTCAGATCTGAACCTATTATGTTTTCATGAATATATGTGAGTTCTTGATCCTATCTTGCAAGTCTATAGTCACCTACTATGTGTTATGATCCGGCAACCCCAAAGTGACAATAATCGGGACCACTCCCGGTGATGACCATAGTTTGAGGAGTTCATGTATTCACTATGTGCTAATGCTTTGTTCCGGTACTCTATTAAAAGGAGGCCTTAATATCCCTTAGTTTCCATTAGGACCCCGCTGCCACGGGAGGGTAGGACAAAAGATGTCATGCAAGTTCTTTTCCATAAGCACGCATGACTATATTCGGAATACATGCCTACATTACGTTGATGAATTGGAGCTACCCTCGAAAACTATTGCGATCCCCTATACTTGTGGGTTATCATGATGCATATCGTATAATCATACCCACGGATACTTGAGGTGACATTGGAGTATCTAGGTGACATTAGGGTTTTGGTTGATTTGTGTCTTAAGGTGTTATTCTAGTACGAACTCTAGGATAGATCGAACGGAAAGAATATCTTCGTGTTATTTTACTACGGACTCTTGAATAGATCGATCAGAAAGGATAACTTTGAGGTGGTTTCGTACCCTACAATAATCTCTTCGTTTGTTCTCTGCTATTAGTGACTTTCGAGTGACTCTTTGTTGCATGTTGAGGGATAGTTATATGATCCAGTTATGTTATTATTGTTGAGAGAACTTGCACTAGTGAAAGTATGAACCCTAGGCCTTGTTTCGAAGCATTGCAATACCGTTTACGCTCACTTTTATTATTAGTTACCTTGCTGTTTTTATAATCTCAGATTACAAAAACCTATATCTACCATCCATATTGCACTTGTATCACCATCTCTTCGCCAAACTAGTGCACCTATACAATTTGCCATTATATTGGGTGTGTTGGGGACACAAGAGACTCTTTGTTATTTGGTTGCAGGGTTGTTTGAGAGAGACCATTTTCATCCTATGCCTCCCACGGATTGATAAACCTTAGGTTATCCACTTGAGGGAAATTTGCTATTGTCCTACAAACCTCTGCACTTGGAGGCCCAACAACGTCTACAAGAAGAAGGTTGTATAGTAGACATCATTAACACGGACCCACACGTTAGGAGCTGACACGTGGCGCACTGCTATTGGCTCTCTTTGCCGAGCGTGGCTCTCGGCAAAGATGGCCCTCGGCGTGTTAACGCGGACCCACATGTTAGGAGCTGACACATGGCGCACTCGTATTGGCTTTCTTTGCCGAGAGTAGCTCTCGGCAAAGATGGCACTCGGCTTGTTAACTCGGACCCACATGTTAGGAACAGTAGCACACGTGGCGCACTCCTATTGGCTCCTTTTGCCGAGAGTAACTCTCGGCAAAGAAGCACCACGTGGCAACCGCCGTCCCCGTCTGTTGTCCGTTAGCTACTTTATTTTGCTGAATGCTACTGTTTGGCTCTCGGCAAACACTTTGCCGAGTGCCCGTGTCCTAGCTCACGGCAAATTCCTGTTTGCCGGAGGGGTGTAAGCCGGGTGGCTGTTGTCGAGTGCTGCACTCGGCAAAGGCTTTGCCGGAGAGTTTTGCCCCTTTGCCGAGTGTCCATGGCAATACCCACGGATACTTGAGGTGACGTTGGAGTATCTAGGTGACATTAGGGTTTTGGTTGATTTGTGTCTTAAGGTGTTATTCTAGTACGAACTCTAGGATAGATCGAACGGAAAGAATAACTTCGTGTTATTTTACTACGGACTCTTGAATAGATCGATCAGAAAGGATAACTTTGAGGTGGTTTCATACCCTACAATAATCTCTTCGTTTGTTCTCCGCTATTAGTGACTTTCGAGTGACTCTTTGTTGCATGTTGAGGGATAGTTATATGATCCAGTTATGTTGTTATTGTTGAGAGAACTTGCACTAGTGAAAGTATGAACCCTAGGCCTTGTTTCGAAGCATTGCAATGCCGTTTACGCTCACTTTTATCATTAGTTACCTTGCTGTTTTTATAATTACAGATTACAAAAACCTATATCTACCATCCATATTGCACTTGTATCACCATCTCTTCGCCGAACTAGTGCGCCTATACGATTTGCCATTGTATTGGGTGTGTTGGGGACACAAGAGACTCTTTGTTATTTGGTTGCAGGATTGTTTGAGAGAGACCATCTTCATCCTACGCCTCCCACGGATTGATAAACCTTAGGTCATCTACTTGAGGGAAATTTGCTACTGTCCTACAAACCTCTGCACTTGGAGGCCCAACAACGTCTACAAGAAGAAGGTTGTATAGTAGACATCATTAACACGGACCCACACGTTAGGAGCTGACAGGTGGCGCACTGCTATTGGCTCTCTTTGCCGAGCGTGGCTCTCGGCAAAGATGGCCCTCGGCGTGTTAACGCGGACCCACATGTCAGGAGCTAACACATGGTGCACTCGTATTGGCTTTCTTTGCCGAGAGTAGCTCTCGGCAAAGATGGCACTCGGCTTGTTAACTCGGACCCACATGTTAGGAACAGTAGCACACGTGGCGCACTCCTATTGGCTCCTTTTGCCGAGAGTAACTCTCGGCAAAGAAGCGTCACGTGGCAACCGTCGTCCCCGTCTGTTGTCCGTTACCTACTTTATTTTGCCGAATGCTACTGTTTGGCTCTCGGCAAACACTTTGCCGAGTGCCCGTGTCCTGGCTCACGGCAAATTCCTGTTTGCCGGAGGGGTGTAAGCCGGGTAGCTGTTCTCGAGTGCTGCACTCGGGAAAGGCTTTGCCAGAGAGTTTTGCCCCTTTGCCGAGTGTCCATGGCACTCGGCGTATAGGTCGATTCCAGTAGTGGTCTTCCATGTCAAAAAAAAATACTGCTGATAAATGTAGCCGCCCGCGCGCTCGCTACCCCGAGGCAGCCGCGATCCATCCATCTAGCCGCGCGCCTGCTACCCCTCACGCCCCATCGATCCAGCCCGCTAGCCGGCCGCCGCCCATCCCTCTCTCCTCCCGCTAGCCAGCCCCGCCCGCCCGCTGCTTCCGGTGCTACTTGCTCTGCTTGCTACTCTCCAGGCGCGTGGCAATCTAATCTTGTGACCCGCGTGTTTGTGTCTCGGCGACGGCGAGATCGAATCGATCAATCTTCGGCGGCTCCTAGCGTATACGTACATCCTGTGGGATAGTGCAAGATAGCTAGCTCGAAGGAATCGATCCAGATGCTTGGTCCTTTGCTACGTACGTGAGTCAATTACAAGTGAATCAATCAAGGTGCAAGTGGTGTACGTGCATCTCGCCGTATACGCTCCATCGGCCGAAAGTGATCGGCTGCCGGTAGCTTGTGCGCGCGCATATCCAAAGCCTCCTTCTGCTGCCGCCCGACCATGCCGATCACCGCCGTCGGACCAGCAATGGCGTCACCAGGCCCATCCGCCGTCGCCTCTGCCGCCCCGCCGCCGCCGCCCTACGGCGCGGCCCCGCCGCCATATGGGGCGGCCGCCACCTACGACGCGCCCGTTTCCACGTACGGGTCTCCGCCTGCATACGGGGCTCCGCCCGCGTACGAGTCTCTCGGGTACTGGTGGGGGTCGTCAGCGGGCCAGCACTCGCCCGCTGGGCAGCAGCCAGACGACGCCCAACACCCGTAGCATCTGTCAGCGGGCCCGCAGGTTTTTCCAGCCGGCCATCCGTCCTACCCGGCACCGCAGTTGCAGCCGGGGCAGCCGGGACTGTATGAAGCGTACCCACCGCCGCCGTTGAGCGGCGGCTACGGCTTCCCCATGGCATCTCCATCCCCCTCGCCGGTCCTGCCGCCGGCGCCCTGGGACCATGTGCTCCTCACCGGGCCGCATGCCGTTCCTACGCCGAACAACTACACTGGAGGTGGTGGTTGGTACATGGACACCGGTGCTACGGCTCACATGTTTGTTCATCCTGGTAACCTTGCCTCCTTCACTCCTGTCTCCACCGACCGCCGCATCATTGTCGGCAACGGTTCCACACTTCCTATCACACATGTTGGGCACACTTCTTTTCCTTCTACTTCTACTCCATTAGCTTTGTCTAACATACTTGTATCCCCTCATCTTATTAAGAATCTCATTTCCGTTCGTTGTTTCACTCGTGAAAATCCTGTTACAGTTGAATTTGACGAGCTTGGTTTTTGTGTTAAAGACGCTCGAACCAGGATGGTACTTCACCGATGTGACAGCCCCGACGAGCTCTATCTGGTGCACTCGCCTTCATCCACCACCACCGCACCGGTTTCTCTCTCCCCTGGCGTCGATCTCTGGCACGCTCGCTTGGGTCATCCCAACCCTGTCACACTTCGTCATATTCTTAGGAGTTTCAGTTTCAGTTGCAATAAGATCGAGGATCACACTTGTCATGCCTGTCGAGTCGGTAAACATGTTCGCCTGCCGTTTAGTAATTCCACCACCACTGCTTCTTTTCCTTTTCAGTTGATTCATAGCGATGTGTGGACTTCTCCGGTTCCCAGTAACTCGGGCTATTTATATTATCTGGTCATTCTTGATGATTATTCTCATTATGTGTCGACTTTTCCTTTGCCAAGAAAGTCGCATGCACTCTCTACCTTGATGGTTTTTTACTCCTATGTCTGCACGCAGTTTTGGCGTCCCATCCTTGCGCTTCAGACGGGCAATGGAAAAGAGTTCGACAACCTCGCTTTCCGCACCTTTTTGTCGCATCACGGCACAGTTTTCCGCCTCACATGCCCGTGCACTTCACAGCAGAACGGTCGAGCCGAACGCGTCCTTCGCACTTTGAATGACTGCGTTCGCACGCTCCTGTTTCATGCCACGTGCGCCTCGTTTCTGGCCGGACGCACTCGCCACTGCATCACTTCTTCTTAACATTAGACCCTGCCGCCCACGGTGGAACTACGCACCTCACCATCTTCTCTTTGGTATGCCCCCGTCTTATGACGACTTCCGTATTTTTTGGTGCCTTTGCTATCCCAGCACTGTCGACACTGCTTCTCACAAGCTTGCACCTTGATCTGTCGCTTGCATCTTCATCGGCGACCCCTCCAACTCCAAGGGATGTCGATGCTATGATCCCGTCTCCCACCGTGTGTTCACTTCCCGGCACGTTTACTTTGATGAGCATGTGTTTCCGTCTCACCAGGTACCCCCGGCTGTTCCTCCCGCCACTGGTGACGCGGGCTCCTCGACGCCTCTCCCAGGGCGCTCGCGCGCCTCTCTTGGCCTGCCCCCTGGCTTTGAGGCGCGCCCCCCGCATGCGGCGCCTCCTACAGCCACGGCGCTGGCGCCCCTGGAGCCCCCGACATTGGCGCCCGCGGCCCCCGCGGCTCCTCCGGCGCCCGCGACCCCCACGGCGCCCCCAACGTTGGCCCACGCGGCCTCTCGGCGCCTGCGCCCCCCGGCACCCCGGTGCCCGCGGCCCCCTCGGCGCCACCGGCGCCCGCGGCCCCCGGCGCCTGTGGCCGGTCCGGTCACCCGCGCCCGTACGGGTGTTTTTCACCCGAGCTCGCGCTACGCCTCGGATGACTACGTCCATGCGGCGTCCACCTCTGAGCCATCGCCGTTGCCGTCCTCCGTTCGAGCCGCTCTTCGTGACCCGCTCTGGATGGCTGCGATGCAAGAGGAGTTTGACGCCCTGTTGCGCAACCGGATGTGGCAGCTTGTTCCCCGTCCCCGGCACGCCAACGTGATTACCGGGAAGTGGGTCTTTAAACACAAGCTCCGTCCTGATGGTACCCTTGATCGCTACAAAGCGCGTTGGGTCGTTCGTGGCTTCCGACAGCGTGCTGGCATCGACTTCACTGACACCTTCACTCCGGTCGTCAAGCCCGGCACGATATGCACTGTTCTCCACCTTGTGGTCTCCCGTGCTTGGCCGGTGCACCAGATGGACGTCTCCAACGCCTTCCTCCATGGTCACCTCGAGGAGCAGGTCTTCTGCCAGCAGCCCACCGGGTTTGTTGACCCAGCGCTTCCCGACCACGTGTGCGTGCTTTCGCGGTCCTTGTACGGACTCAAGCAGGCCCCGCGCGCTTGGTACCAGCGCATCGCGGCGTTTCTCCACCAGCTTGGGTTCCGCTCTACCCGCTCGGACGCCTCGCTCTTCGTCTATCATCAGGGCTCTGACACAGCCTACTTGCTGCTCTATGTCGACGACATCATCCTGACGGCATGTACGGCTGGTCTACTCAGTCAGCTCACGGCTCGTCTTCGCGCTGAGTTTGCCATCAAGGACTTGGGTCCTTTGCACTACTTCCTCGGTGTCGAGGTGGTGCGCCGTCCGGATGGCTTCTTTCTTCATCAGCGGAAGTACGCTCACGAGCTCCTGGAGCGCGCCGGCATGCTTAACTGCAAGCCCGCCGCTACGCCTGTTGATACGAAGGCCAAGCTTTCTGCCACGGATGGTTCTCCTGCTTCGGATGCTGCTTTCTATCGGTCTATCGTTGGTGCTCTCCAGTACCTCACTCTGACTCGACCGGAGATCCAGTATGCCGTGCAGCAGGTGTGTCTTCATATGCATGCTCCTCGAGACGTTCACTGGGCTGCCGTCAAGCGGATTCTCCGCTATATCTGTGGCACTATGGATCTTGGCGTCACGCTTCACGCCTCCGCCGACACCGCCCTCACCGCCTACTCTGATGCAGACTGGGCGGGCTGCCCTGACACTCGTCGCTCCACTTCGGGCTATTGTGTCTATCTTGGACCCTCACTCATCTCGTGGTCGTCCAAGCGGCAGCCTACGGTCTCTCGTTCCAGTGCTGAGGCTGAGTATCGTGCGGTGGCCAAAGCCGTCGCCGAGTGTTCGTGGCTTCGCCAGCTGCTTCAGGAGCTCTCTTGCCCTATTGACCGTGCCACGGTGGTCTACTGCGACAACGTCTCGGCAGTCTACCTCTCCGCTAACCCGGTGCATCATCGACGAACCAAGCATATTGAGTTGAATATTCATTTTGTTCGGGACAGGTGGCCCTTGGCCATATTCGTGTTTTACACGTTCCTATTTCCCAACAATTTGCCGATATCATGACCAAGGGCTTGCCTACGGCGTCATTTGAGGAGTTCCGGTCCAGTCTTTGCGTCAGCCGCGGTGCCGCTTCGACTGCGGGGGGGGGGGGGGGGGGGTTGAGTATATGTGTTATGTGCATATTATGTATTGGGTCCGCCTCCTAGTTCCTTGTATAGTTGAGGTCCGTGGCCCACCTTTGTACATCATATATATGTGCCTATGTACGAAGAGCAATACATCGTGTAATCATAATCTCATGCATGAAGAAAACAAAAGTAGATTGCGCGCGTAGTCCCTGATGATCAACAGAAGCTACTCGGTTTCTCAAGGAACGGAGACCTTCTCGAACGTTGACCCTTACACATCAGGCATCCGATTCCACGAAGCACAACTGCACAAGCACCGCAAGACAACAAGAGAAAACAAAGGGGCGCCCGTGTGCCATGCCAAGTCGTAAAAAGCCATCACCGGCAGCAAGATGATAGCAAAGGTAAATAAAAAAAGAGAGAGCGAAAGCGCGCGCTGACTTTGCAGCAGCGAGTGAGGTTTCTTTTCCTTCTCCCCACCCCCACCATGGTTTCGAACCGACGAGGCGTATCTTGGAAAAGTCTTTCCCGGAAGATCACCGACAAGGGCCTCCGTGACGGCAAAGCGCACCCGGATGCATGCATGGCCCGGCCGTAGTGGCAGCGCATCATCCATATCAGACTCCAGTGCGAGTGGGCGCACATGTACAGTATCACCATCACCGGCCGGTTCGTGCACACCGACTCTCCATGAATCTTTGGCCCACTGTTGGCCAGGTAGGGTTGGAGGAGCATGGCGTGATTGAATTTGTAGAAAAAACAACTTCGGCGATCTTGATTGATTTGAGGCCATACGTGAAACGGGAATCACTTGGCTTAACGCAAGATGACAACGGCATTGGATTCTTCTACGTTCGGCTCTGCTCTTCATCCTGTTCCAATTCCAAGCTGTTGCTCGATCGGAGGAGGATAATATTCCTTCCCCGTTGCAGCGTCCGTCGGCCGTAAAGGAATACGACACTACTACGACTATGCAAGCGAGCAACAGAGACACCGTGTAGTCTACTACACTGCTTTGCGATCTGATGCCACCGGTGGCACGACACAACACATGCACGTGCCAACCAATAATTGTACTACCACCAGCAGTCCAAACCGGCCAACAACCAGGACTATTGGGCCGTCCGAACCTGAACCGAGATCCCCGCGCTGACATGACAAGCAAATCACCGCAAGAAACCAGCCGCCACTCGACAAAATCGCCTCTGTTCGTCTTGAGAAAAGCTACTCTATCAAGGATACGGCCCCGCCGCAACACAAACCAGCTAGCCAGCTCTTCCTCATGCCACCGATTATTGGCAGGATACGGCCCCGCCGCAACACAAACCAGCTAGCCAGCTCTTCCTCATGCCACCGATTATTGGCCGCTTTGCGCGCGCACTGGCGCCATGTTTCCTTGCACTATTGCTTTGCTCCACGTCCCATCCCATGATGATGATGGACGATGGATCGGACAGTTTTTGTCTCGCTTGCCCGTTGCCGTCGCCATTTGCCAACGATAAGCTCTGGGCCTTCCGATTTCCGTGGCTGTAAGCTGGCCGTCCATTACTACATCCTACGGATCCAACGGCCGGCACCACTCTAGAAGTAGGAGTTGAAACGGCTTCCGAGTGTAGAAAGCTTCCAAGGTGATTTTCATCCACGACTTATCATCTTCCTTCCGACCGATCATGGCGGAAAGAGCCCCCCGGGCCATGCCAAGTGGGACCCACTCTTAACTCCTGAGCTTTTCCTTGAGAAAGAAAAAGGGAAAAAAATGCAACTTGGAGCACACATGGAAAAGGCAGACGCAAAGGTTGCCGGATTGGTGGTGGCGGGCCCTGGGACTTTTTCTCGTCTTGCCGAAGCGATAAAAGAGACATATCGCGATCTCGTGGTGAGTGAGATCATTGCACCGTGCACAATTATTATTCGGGTTCCGCCCGCCTACTTCCGCTGGCTCGTGAATAGGCTGCTGTCCTTGCTCGCAACAAGGCTATGCATCGCTTTGCGCAAATGCATGCTACAAACATTTGGAAAAGCAAAATATTGAGATGGGGCCCACATGCGGTGACGTATTTTTGAGACGGCTGTTTAGATTCGGCGAAAATTGAGGTGGACATTTTTGTCTCCGGCAAAACTTTCGGCACACCCTAGTACCACCAGAAAGGAACATGCATGCGGTTTTCCTCTATTGTAATTATGACTATAGTAAATATGATGATAGATAAGTACGGATTTTACAATATGAGTTGCAATATGGGTGGGTGATGGCATGGATCGCGACATCAACGATGGCTGCACTTTGTTCGTGTGTCTCCTGTTAGTTTCGCTTTGTCGATATGTTCGTTCCCTCTCACGGTGTTTGATATAACATTTATTATTTATTTATAGTGTTCTTTGTACTGCCATGACAGATGATGAATAAGTCAAAAAAAAATTCTGAAAAAAAATCGAGTTTGCTTGCATTTTTCCTACATGCATGATCAAAACTCTTTTACTTCCTTCTGAAAAAATAACCCTCATATTTCCCAATTTAAAAACAATTTTTAAGCCTTGACTTAATAAATCCATTTAAACATGTAAATCAACATGGATCTAATTTCGGAGATATCACCGCAAGAAACAGAACGATTCATAATTTGGACTTTTGGCTTAATATTTATCTCCATTTGAGCTTTTGTTAGGAAGAAGAAGAAAAACTCATCCTATGTCCTCATGCAGAAATGGGTACCTTCTTAGGAAATAAAAACGGACATCCCAACATGTCGATCGAGTGGCGTCAAGCCCTCCCCGCGTAATCCATGGAGAGGGCAACTTTTTTCCCTTAGCGACGGCCTTCCGTTTTAAATAGATCTTTTCTCCGATATATTCAAAATTGTTGATATCTTATGGGTGCATCAAAATTTACGTTCCAGCAAAAATATAGCTCACAAATGAATTTGACTTTAATTATCATAAATTATTTATTTTGTTCAACAGTTCCTCAAATTCTGGAATGATCGGTAGTAAAAAAAAACTTTTGTGTGATAAAAATTGACATCATTGAGAGCAACTCTAGCATAGTAACTATATTGACAGCCTCCATAACGTGTGTGTGGAGTGCGCTCCATAATATTATGGAGGTTTGCGAGGCGATGCGCAAACACAAAATCGTCATAAACCGTAGCCTTTAACATTTTTTCCATGTGAGACATTTTGTCATTGAGTGCAATATCTCTTCCTTCCCCATCTTAACAATGCAAGTTTTTTCTACTAGATTTCGACATGGGTGACAACTAGGATTTGACAACCATTTAGGGGATGTTTGGTTTGAGACTAAGTTTGCCAAAGCTTGCCACACCTAAGGTTAGGCAAGCTTGACCAATTTAGGTGTGTGTTTGGTTCAAGCCACATCTTAGGCAAGCCACACTATGGTCTCACATCACATACACACAAAAAAGTGTGGCAAGATTCCCTTAGGCTTGCCAACTTGTGGCTCTCATTTTGAAGAACTAACCTTAGGCAAGTTTGGCAAACATTGTATGGCAGAGTGTGGCACTCCTAGGTCTAGAACCAAACAGCCCCTTAAACTACGATTCTCTACTAGAATTTGAACTACGCGCTCTTCCTCCTTTTGTAAGTGACCTCATAGGCGGGAATGCTCCCAGTGCAACATCCACGCCGTTGACAAACACCTGCGTGTCCTTGATGTTGGGAAATGCCACGTTTTTTAAGGCCGGCGTGCCTCCGAGACTGATTCGGCCTTACGGAGCAGGTCCTCCTCCACAGAAAATTTTTTCTACTAGATTCCAACATGGGTGACATCCGGTCGAAGTAGCGGAGGGCGGCAGTAAGGCACTCCCGTCCCAGTCAACGACTGATTCGGCCTTACAGAGCACATCCTCATCCACCCACCGTGAGTAGTGGCACACCCTCTCCCGGAACCCCCTCTCAGCGGGGTCCTCTTCGATCTCACCGGATAAAGGTTCAAAAGGAGGGAGCGGCTACCGCAACATGGCCGATGGGGAAGGGGAAAGATAGGGGGCGAATTGGTGTTGGAGAAGGGGATCGATGGCATGCGATAGGACAAAGTCCTTCTCGGCACTTTTGAGGACAATCCTCATATTACGTTACCAATCGTAAAGTTTTAACCAGATATTTAACAGCTATTCAATTTTAATAGGGAAGGTGGAAATGCGAGCCATTATTCTACAACTATTATGCAAAAAACACTTAGACAGTGTTCATAATTAATTGCACTGAGAATTAAACATGTTAATTCAACAGTGTGCTCCCACTCAAATCAATATCTCTCACAATTAATTTTGAGTGATACAAGATCCAGACTTCAATTCATCGCCATAGAATCATCATCTCATAACGGGAATTTTAATCGGTAGGCCAACTTGCCGATCACATCTCTATGTGACTCTTGCTCATCTTTCGATGCGTGTGTTCCGAGCTCAGGACGATCCTGCCATGAACGTCAAGACAACCAAGTGATCTTGCTGCGAGGTCTGACCTCACCCGCCTCACACTTCTCTAATCGTTCGTACCCATGCATCCATGGCGCACCCCGAAAAGATAGGTGCCGTGACGGTGCTACACTTGGGAGAACACTAACTACTTGATATTTTAAGTGAGAGATCACCCTAATAAAAGCGACTACCGCGCAATCAAGAAGGGTGCATCATAAGGGATAAACATCTCAGGCAATTCATAATAGCATGATATGGTATAGCCCTTTCTGACGGAGAAGTATTTCATTTCTTCGTCTTCGGCATTCGCGTCGGTGTTCACCTTCGCGAAGATTGCCACCACCTTGTCGATGCACCAGATAATATTGCTATCTCTATAGCTAACAAAATAATGCATTACAACAAGGTTGACACGCAGGTCATTAAAGTGCAATCATATGGCTCCAGCCATCGCCGAATCATGACACACAGGTCATGTTAATCAAATTACATCATATAGTCATCTCATACATAATCGAATTAGTATGAGCACTGCTATACCACATCACATGCACATCCTGCAAAACCAAGTTAGACGCCTCTAATCGGTTTATGCAAAATTTATTTTACGTGGCTTCTAAGGTTTTGACTTAAACCGCAGCGACCAACGTTCATCATCAAGTATGATTATTCAGGTTGCTAGATTAACATCTCGGGGTGTATGAAACACGGGATAATTAAATCTCGAGCCCCATACTAAACTTCGTCATACGCATGACCCCCGTGCAGATCATATCTGCAATGCCCTTTCATCTGCGAATTTCATCTTTCTTTTGACTACGGCAGAACCCAAAGAACTGATAGCACTTCCATGATCAATCAGGATCACGGATTGCCAGAACTTTGTCAAATTCCACCATGCTGTCTCGAGATTGAGCAAACGCAAATTCTAGGGAAGCAACAAGAACCTCGGGTAACAGATTTCATCTGTCACCCGCATAAATAATTTTCAGCAATAGATCTCATCTACTACCTAATTATATTATGCAATACCCATACATCTCCATGTATTCTAGATCGAAACCTGCATCTACGCATAGCACGGCTCTTGATGCCACTGTAGGGGAACGCAGCAGAAAACAAAAAATTTCCGACCTACGCACCAGCCCAGGACCACTATGGAGACTGCATACATGGTTTGATCTTTTTCGTTACCGACTCGTAGCGCAGCGGGAAGTAGAGTCGATGACGATCGGCGGTGCAGATCCCCGCAGCTAGGATTTACAACCTCCCAACCGCGAGGATGTATACCCTCATCTGCTCCTCAGACAGCCCTCCGGGAGGCGGTCGAACAGCCCCCCGGACGGTGTCGCGGACAGCCCTTCGGGAGGACCTTCGAAACTCGAACGGTCACTCGGACAGCCCTTCGGGAGGACCTTCGAAACTCGGACGGTCACACGGACAGCCCTTCGGGAGGCACTCACGAACTAAGACCGAAACTACGATCTCTCTACAGAGTTGCACACATACGGTGTCATCTATCCGGCAGGGCTTCGCCGTCCAGAACTAGTTCCTGCCGGAACCCAGACAGCCTTACGGCTCTACGAAACTCTTTTCGTGGGAGGGAGAGAAGAAGCCAGATAATGCATGGCATGTGTATGAGAGCAAGGGATGAGTGTGGAGGGCTGCCCCTCCACCTCTATTTATAGGAAATCCCAAGGGGGTAGGGTAGTTTCACAAAAAACCCAAAATGCACATGAATGAAGTCCTTCCACAAGGACCTAGGAGTGAAACCAAGGAACAAGAGGGTCCCCAAGGGGGGATACCCCATGTGGCCGGCCACACCCCCATGAGGGGCCCAAAAAATGGCTCCTATCCATCCATGTCATCCCCAAGATCTTTTGGAGCAAAGCCCCAAAAGGTGGCTTTCCATAAAGTAACCATAAAGCTGATTTTCACTATTCACGACGACATTTTTCAGCGTCTGATCGAACTGAAAATATTTATGTGGGCTAAGAACATTTCCAGTACCCACTAAAATGATTTTCAACGCGTTCCGAAACAATTCCGGTTTTAGTGATTTTCATCTGCGAAACGCATCTGAAGTGGCTCCGGCAGCTCCGGAACATTTCCGGTTTTTATCTCAGAAAATTCCAAAAAGCTTCCAGAATGATTCTGGCATCCTCCAAGAATTATCAGGCATGTGCCGAAACCAATTTGACTTAATGGTGTATCCCGAAACAACTTTTCGGTATCATCGAAACTTATCCGATGACCTCTCTCTGCGGTACGATTCCGCTGTCCGAAACTTTTCGGTGTCCGAAACTTTTTCGGTGATTTTCTCTCAGACTCCCTGTCTAGTATTCAGCAGATAGATGACCCTTAAGCGTGTGACCCTATAGGTTCGGTGAAGTATAGACATGACCCGGAACCCCTTCCGATCAATGATCAACATCGGAGCCGTGGACACCCATATTGACCCCTATACCCACACGAATAAATATTCGAGTGAACCTCCAGTTGCCGTGTGCTATTCCTGTTGCTTCGCGATATGTTACAAATACCCGAGGTGAGACATGTTGGCATTCCCGTGGATCAACAACTTGTCCACTATGCTAGTTACCTCGTTACCGGTATTGTTCTCTTTTCTCGTTATCGTGTTCCGGCATCCCCGTGATCAAATCACAAAGTGTCTGGCCAGACGATGATGGATACCGTAACACCGAGAGGGCCCAGAGATATCTCTCCATCGTCGGAGGAGCAAATCCCAATCTTGAGCTATCAAGTTACTTGACACACTTTTCCATGAACCCGTAAGCCGCCGTAATAGCCACCCATTTACGGATGACGTTTAACAAACCCCAAAGTTCATGAAGCAAGCATGAAGAAACTCGATACTCTCATGGTCTAAGGAATCATGCAAACGTTAACCATCTCTGTGTTATGTACCAATAAACTTGTGACGAATGAATCTCATAGCATAACATCAATCCGGGTCGATTCAACACAAATGTTCTCTTAACATTGTGCCCTCAAGGTTGCTGACATAGACATGCCCATGATCAGGAAAACATAACCATCATGCAACACTTGAGCTAGTCTTAGAGGCCAGACTAGGAATACATTTTACCGTTTATTATTCCACACGTGCATATGAGTCTTCCTCCGAGCCTCGTGGTTATTGCAGACTCGAGAACCATAGCAGTTATAGCATGGAACATAAACATAATTATGAACTCGGAGATAAATAATATCATTTATTATTGCCTCTAGGGCATATCTCCTACAGACTCCCACTTGCACTAGAGTCAATAATCTAGTTAATGCTAATGCACTTTACACCTGTGGCACACCGGTGTAAATATGCTTCGCTTGTGGTATAGCCTGATGTCCAACGGATCTGACGACTTCAGTTCCGTGTGTATCTTTGCATGTCCTCGCGTTTTCACGTTTTCACAAAATTCATATTTTGTGTGGACTTGGCTTTGTATGTATGTGAATCACAGGTCGAACCTGGATTCCTCAGACTGAGTTTTGGAGCAACTACCTGCAGTAGTGTCCCATTGTCAAAAGCCATCTTGGAACTATACTAAGTTCATGAATGAACTATATGATTCAACATCTTCTTTGTCGCTTCTAAAGCGTCAACATACTTAGCCCTTGTTATAGAATTCGCCACAGTAACTAGTTTGAACAAATTCCAACTAACTGTGCCACCACATTGTGTGTTACACAAAACCCTTAACTTAAATCGAAAATCGCACGGTGAAAAGATGAAGACTATCGATGTAACATTTTACAACGAACTCTTCATGATCTCCGCTTGCAAGAAAACATATCATCAGTACTTACTCTAGTACTCAATGACATCTTTCACTGTTGTCCCATGATCAGTACTTTGATCACTTTAGTATCCATACTCGCAACACCTTGGGAGTATCGGACATATCTGGTTGTTTTACATACCATGGAATACATGATTAATCCAAACACAAAAGTGTGTGGAATCTGCATCATGTATTTTACTCATCAGTGTTTTGGGACACCGAGTCTTGCAAAAACTCTTTCCATGTGACTTTGGCAAGAATCACTCCTTGGCGTTTTAAATGCTAAAAGGTTTTAGCATCTTGTCAATATGTATTCATTGCTTAGCCCCATTAGGTAAATCTATCTCCATAGATTATCATGCCTAATATTGAGGCTATTTAGCCTAAGCACTTCATCGAAATACTATTTTCAAATGAAGTCCTAATTTGTGTCAAGAAATTTATTTCCAATTACCAATGTGCCAAGCACATAAGGTTTTTAGAAATATTATTACGCTCCCACTTACTTTCTTGAATTACAAGCATCTTCGTTACCCATTGATGAAGTCAAAACCCCTTTGACCATTTCATCAAAACACGAAGATTCCAACTCCATTTTGCTCTCTTCTGTCCATTGCTGGAACTCTGAAGTTTGCATACCTACTAGCATCCTCTGGATCGACAAATTACTTTGGACTGTATCATATACAAGTCCTAGCTTTCATTTCCATCAGATGGAAATCCTTTTATCATCCATGTTTCATATCTCATGATTGAAATATGTATTAATTGCTAGTTCAACCCGAACCGACTTTAAGCATCGCTACGATGAAAACAACCTCATCGTAGTCAACTCTTGAACTTGTTATTTCAACAAGTCGAGCTTTATGGATAAAACATTTTATCCGTATCAGTTTTAAGTTCCATAAATATTCGTTAGACTCTAAGTCTTCCGAAAGGTGTATCAAGGTTTTAATCTTGAATCACTTATATGGAAACTAACTCGGGTTGTATTGGCATTTAGCCAATTCCGGAGTCAGGGCCCATCAACGCTTCCTTGTGTATCGTAGGTATAATGTTGTCTAACAACAATATCTCGTTTGCGCACCTGAGAGGTTTGCACGAGCCTTGCCTACGTGGTTCAGCTGCAAGTTCGACCGAAGTTCATACATTTTATTGTAGAGACTTCCGTATCAGTCGCAGTAGGAAACTCTGGAATTACTTCCAAGGTCTCTTTCCTTTGATCTGATGAAGATACTGTTTATCTCGTCGAGTTGCACTATTCTCCCACTCACCTTTTAGAAAGAACCATTCTCTTTAAAAGCACACCGTTTCGCGGCAAAACTATTTGCCTCGGTATAGTGAGGGAGGAATACCCAACATTTTGGTATAACCTACAAAGTAGCACTTGTCTGATTTGGAATAGGTTTGTAACCTTTTACACAAGCCCCATATTCCAAATGTTAAGAAAAGATATAACATGGTTGGGCGTACCATACCATGGCTTCATTTCAACAGACCCGATGTAGCTCTTTTCAGTGTAAAAGCCGCAGTCTCTAAAGCATCACTTTAAAAGGGATAATGGCAAATTTATTTATGTCATCTTTGACCTTACCATGTCATAAATGGTTTGATTACATCTCCACGGACTTTCCACTTGCAGTGGTGTTCCGGGAGGTGCAAGTTATGAAACCCCTTTCACAACTCATCAGACATTCGCTAAACATGTAACTCAAATATTCCTTTGTGCAATCAAATTGCAGAAACATAATTTTCTTGTTACAATAACTTCTACTTCATTTTTGAGAACCTTTCGAATGATTTCAAAAGATCCAGACTTACGTCTCATCAAGTAAATATCCATATATCTACTTGAGTCATTTCTGAAGATAAATAAATCCACCACTAACAACACTTATCGGACTACACACATCAAATGTATGATCACTAATAAGTTTGTTGTTCGTTCCTTATGGCCTGTGAACGGTATTTTAGTCACTTCACTTTTCGGAGGAAAGTTGCAAGTGTCAGATGATTCAAAATCAAAAAGACTTCAAAATCCATCATAATGGAATTTTCCATGCGGGTTTCTCCAATGTGACCAAATGTAGTGCCACACTTGTGTGGTATTCTTTTAGTCTTGCGACATTTAGCGTCAGTGTTATGGATGTATCATATTACCCTCAATATTCATAACATACGTCCCATCGATGATGGAAGTATGGCCCTTATGTTATTCATAATACTTAACAACAATTGTTGTTTTTATGAACAACTCTTTTGCAACAAACATTGTGCAATGGGCTAGAGTGTATGAAACTCTAAAATGAATTATGAAAGTAAACCCAGAGGTATTGTATTATTATCAATATTCATAACATACATCTCATTCATAATGAAAGTATGGCCCTTGTGTTATTCATAACATCGAACATAAAAAGTTCTCTTATGAACAACCTTCTTGCAAGATACCTTATGCAATGGGATAGAGTTTGTAAAACTCTAAATGAATTATGAAAATAAATACAGACGGCAATACACCGATGGAAGGTATAGTAACATTTACTATGTTCCCTGTGTATACCTTAACCTCATTTCTAGCTAGTCTTTCAGGCCATAGTAGTTCTTACATCGAGTTGCAACAGAATGCAATCGAGCGGGCAATTTTGTGATGAACTCACAATACCCAAGAATTAGTGATTAACATGTTTAACCATAATTCGCAAGAACTATATCTTTGACCAGCCTTCTATACATCAAAAACTTGTATGACATTCATACATGAGCTGGATATTCCAGTCTTCTTTCCTTTTGCCTTTATACTTCTAACAGTTTAACTTTTAGTATTTCTCCTACTCTCAGAAGAAGCACCCAACTTAAGAGTGGCATTAGCCCCGGACTTCCTAGGCGTGTAAGTCATACTAACACCCTTTGGACACTTCCTTTCTCTTTAAGTTGTTGTTTTATTCACCTTTCATTATATGACAGGCGTTCTTCTGGATCCCTTTCCCAACAGTCAAATGCATAGTAAACACTTTTACTAATACTTGCAAACAAACATTGCTTTGTTTGTATCTGAAAATAATTTTCAGTTCCATGAATATCATATAACTATCCCAACTTTCGAAGTTTGGGTTTCATGGAAGCAAACATATTCCACTTGACTGTAACAGAATTCTAGCTTTTGGATCGAAGGACGAGAGTCACATGATCCATAGCATTAGCGGGAGGATACGGAAAGCATGCGATAGGACAAAGTCCTTCTCGGCACTTTTGAGGACAATCCTCATATTACGTTACCAATCGTAAAGTTTTAACCAGATATTTAACAGCTATTCAATTTTAATAGGGAAGGTGGAAATGCGAGCCATTATTCTACAACTATTATGCAAGAAACACTTAGACAGTGTTCATAATTAATTGCACTGAGAATTAAACATGTTAATTCAACAGTGCGCTCCCACTCAAATCAATATCTCTCACAATTAATTTTGAGTGATACAAGATCCAGACTTCAATTCATCGCCATAGAATCATCATCTCATAACGGGAATTTTAATCGGTAGGCCAACTTGCCGATCACATCTCTATGTGACTCTTGCTCATCTTTCGATGCGTGTGTTCCGAGCTCAGGACGATCCTGCCATGAACGTCAAGACAACCAAGTGATCTTGCTGCGAGGTCTGACCTCACCCGCCTCACACTTCTCTAATCGTTCGTACCCATGCATCCATGGCGCACCCCGAAAAGATAGGTGCCGTGACGGTGCTACACTTGGGAGAACACTAACTACTTGATATTTTAAGTGAGAGATCACCCTAATAAAAGCGACTACCGCGCAATCAAGAAGGGTGCATCATAAGGGATAAACATCTCAGGCAATTCATAATAGCATGATATGGTATAGCCCTTTCTGACGGAGAAGTATTTCATTTCTTCGTCTTCGGCATTCGCGTCGGTGTTCACCTTCGCGAAGATTGCCACCACCTTGTCGATGCACCAGATAATATTGCTATCTCTATAGCTAACAAAATAATGCATTACAACAAGGTTGACACGCAGGTCATTAAAGTGCAATCATATGGCTCCAGCCATCATGCCGAATCATGACACGCAGGTCATGTTAATCAAATTACATCATATAGTCATCTCATACATAATCGAATTAGTATGAGCACTGCTATACCACATCACATGCACATCCTGCAAAACCAAGTTAGACGCCTCTAATCGGTTTATGCAAAATTTATTTTACGTGGCTTCTAAGGTTTTGACTTAAACCGCAGCGACCAACGTTTATCATCAAGTATGATTATTCAGGTTGCTAGATTAACATCTCGGGGTGTATGAAACACGGGATAATTAAATCTCGAGCCCCATACTAAACTTCGTCATACGCATGACCCCCGTGCAGATCATATCTGCAATGCCCTTTCATCTGCGAATTTCATCTTTCTTTTGACTACGGCAGAACCCAAAGAACTGATAGCACTTCCATGATCAATCAGGATCACGGATTGCCAGAACTTTGTCAAATTCCACCATGCTGTCTCGAGATTGAGCAAACGCAAATTCTAGGGAAGCAACAAGAACCTCGGGTAACAGATTTCATCTGTCACCCGCATAAATAATTTTCAGCAATAGATCTCATCTACTACCTAATTATATTATGCAATACCCATACATCTCCATGTATTCTAGATCGAAACCTGCATCTACGCATAGCACGGCTCTTGATGCCACTGTAGGGGAACGCAGCAGAAAACAAAAAATTTCCGACCTACGCACCAGCCCAGGACCACTATGGAGACTGCATACATGGTTTGATCTTTTTCGTTACCGACTCGTAGCGCAGCGGGAAGTAGAGTCGATGACGATCGGCGGTGCAGATCCCCGCAGCTAGGATTTACAACCTCCCAACCGCGAGGATGTATACCCTCATCTGCTCCTCAGACAGCCCTCCGGGAGGCGGTCGAACAGCCCCCCGGACGGTGTCGCGGACAGCCCTTCGGGAGGACCTTCGAAACTCGAACGGTCACTCGGACAGCCCTTCGGGAGGACCTTCGAAACTCGGACGGTCACACGGACAGCCCTTCGGGAGGCACTCACGAACTAAGACCGAAACTACGATCTCTCTACAGAGTTGCACACATACGGTGTCATCTATCCGGCAGGGCTTCGCCGTCCAGAACTAGTTCCTGCCGGAACCCAGACAGCCTTACGGCTCTACGAAACTCTTTTCGTGGGAGGGAGAGAAGAAGCCAGATAATGCATGGCATGTGTATGAGAGCAAGGGATGAGTGTGGAGGGCTGCCCCTCCACCTCTATTTATAGGAAATCCCAAGGGGGTAGGGTAGTTTCACAAAAAACCCAAAATGCACATGAATGAAGTCCTTCCACAAGGACCTAGGAGTGAAACCAAGGAACAAGAGGGTCCCCAAGGGGGGATACCCCATGTGGCCGGCCACACCCCCATGAGGGGCCCAAAAAATGGCTCCTATCCATCCATGTCATCCCCAAGATCTTTTGGAGCAAAGCCCCAAAAGGTGGCTTTCCATAAAGTAACCATAAAGCTGATTTTCACTATTCACGACGACATTTTTCAGCGTCTGATCGAACTGAAAATATTTATGTGGGCTAAGAACATTTCCAGTACCCACTAAAATGATTTTCAACGCGTTCCGAAACAATTCCGGTTTTAGTGATTTTCATCTGCGAAACGCATCTGAAGTGGCTCCGGCAGCTCCGGAACATTTCCGGTTTTTATCTCAGAAAATTCCAAAAAGCTTCCAGAATGATTCTGGCATCCTCCAAGAATTATCAGGCATGTGCCGAAACCAATTTGACTTAATGGTGTATCCCGAAACAACTTTTCGGTATCATCGAAACTTATCCGATGACCTCTCTCTGCGGTACGATTCCGCTGTCCGAAACTTTTCGGTGTCCGAAACTTTTTCGGTGATTTTCTCTCAGACTCCCTGTCTAGTATTCAGCAGATAGATGACCCTTAAGCGTGTGACCCTATAGGTTCGGTGAAGTATAGACATGACCCGGAACCCCTTCCGATCAATGATCAACATCGGAGCCGTGGACACCCATATTGACCCCTATACCCACACGAATAAATATTCGAGTGAACCTCCAGTTGCCGTGTGCTATTCCTGTTGCTTCGCGATATGTTACAAATACCCGAGGTGAGACATGTTGGCATTCCCGTGGATCAACAACTTGTCCACTATGCTAGTTACCTCGTTACCGGTATTGTTCTCTTTTCTCGTTATCGTGTTCCGGCATCCCCGTGATCAAATCACAAAGTGTCTGGCCAGACGATGATGGATACCGTAACACCGAGAGGGCCCAGAGATATCTCTCCATCGTCGGAGGAGCAAATCCCAATCTTGAGCTATCAAGTTACTTGACACACTTTTCCATGAACCCGTAAGCCGCCGTAATAGCCACCCATTTACGGATGACGTTTAACAAACCCCAAAGTTCATGAAGCAAGCATGAAGAAACTCGATACTCTCATGGTCTAAGGAATCATGCAAACGTTAACCATCTCTGTGTTATGTACCAATAAACTTGTGACGAATGAATCTCATAGCATAACATCAATCCGGGTCGATTCAACACAAATGTTCTCTTAACATTGTGCCCTCAAGGTTGCTGACATAGACATGCCCATGATCAGGAAAACATAACCATCATGCAACACTTGAGCTAGTCTTAGAGGCCAGACTAGGAATACATTTTACCGTTTATTATTCCACACGTGCATATGAGTCTTCCTCCGAGCCTCGTGGTTATTGCAGACTCGAGAACCATAGCAGTTATAGCATGGAACATAAACATAATTATGAACTCGGAGATAAATAATATCATTTATTATTGCCTCTAGGGCATATCTCCTACACGACAACGCCATTGATCGGGTTGCACGTGTGAGGAAGAGGTTGGGCTGAACTCTCCGTTTGGTGAATGGAGTGCGCTCTAAACCGACGCTCCTCAACGTGCAAATATGGAGGCTCGCGGGCTCGATTTGGTGCAGTCTTCATAAATCATGCACAGCGATGAGAATATGGCGACTCTGCTAAACCCTTTGTTTGACCACGACAGCATATGAGGTTATTACGGTGATTGTCGGATCTAGGGTTCCGGCAAAACCCTTAAGGTTCGAACTCTTGGGTGCGCGCGAAGTTCTTTCCCTCCTACCGATCCACGCCCTAGCTCGCTAATATCTCACGGATGAACACGACGAACTCGCAACACAGAAAGACACGAGATTTATACTGGTTCGGGCCACCGATGTGGTGTAATACCCTACTCCAGTGTGTGGTGGTGGATTGCCTCTTGGGCTGATGATGAGCAGTACAAGGGGAAGAACAGCCTCCTGAGGTTGAGGTGTTCTTGTGCTTGGTGAACCTGTGCGGTGAGAGCGCGACCTCCCCCTCTACTGTGGTGGCTAGCTCTACTTATATAGGCCCTGGTCCTCTCCTCAAATATTGAGCGGGAAGGGAGCCAACAACGGCGGGCGAATTTGAAAGGGGGCAGCTAGTACAAGCTATCCTGACAAAAGCGGTCTTCGCCTGCAAAAGGCTCTGGTGGTGACGCCGTCTTGGGCTCCACGGTGACATCCGTCTTGCCGTCCGTCTGGTCTTGGTCTCGTTGCACCGATATGGCAACCTTTGCCTGATGCCTCGGTACTCCTCGCCTGCGCTTGCTTCTTTAGCACCAAAGAGGAAACAAGGACGTTGCACGCGTTGTCACCCGCCTGGCGCCCGCCTGGTGCCGATCGTCATGGCTCACGTCACGAGAGCCTCGTGAGGTTTGCTCCGCCTTGATATCTCCGCTCCTCGCGAGGTAGCTTGGAGAGGCCACTCCTGAGGAGGTCTTGCGTCGTCCGCCTCGCGAGGCTTGGCCCCTCGCGAAGGTCTTGATTGCCTTGTTGATGAAGATGGGCCGTACGGGCCCGCTAGCATAGCCACGCCGTGGGCCGCAGGCAGGCAAGTCTGGGGACCCCCGTTCCCAGAACGCCGACAGTGATCGGCCCGATACGACAACCGTTCTAGAGTTGCTCTAATTTTTTTTTAAATTGATAGATCCGTAAATTACGCAGTCCAATGGACATAGGTAACTCTGCTAGACCGCTCATTTCAACCGCCACATCATATGAATGGTTATTATGGTGATCGACTGTATACGATGACTCTACTTGAGTTGATGTGAGATCACCGAGAAACTCGATGACTCCAACTAGTGATAGAAATGAGGACGCGGGTGCAGCGTTTCGGTGCCCAGGCTCATCTGCACCCAGTCAGAAAAATATCCCAAAAAATAAATAAAAAATCCAATTTTTTTAAGTGGTAGAAAATTTATTGTGTGAGGTCCGCTTCAATTTTCAGATCATTTAGACATCTGAGCAGTTCTCAGCAAAAAAGACAAACCGTGTTAGAACAATGCGTGAACAATAAACTTTTTTACAGATCCCGGATTGTCTTTTTTGCCGAGAGCTGCTCAGATTTCCAAATAATTTGAAAGTTGGGGCGGATCACATGCATCAAACTATCTACCATACAAAAAAATTGATTTTTTTTAATTTTCCTTGTATTTGTTTTCATTTTTTTCATCAGTGTGGGTGCAGGTGAGCCTGGACTCAGAAGTGGATTATCGTGAGGACGCATAAATTTCGAATCCCTGTTTTTGACGATCAGCATCACAGTGTGCACAGTATCTTCTCCACCTCGAGCAACCCATTGGGCACGAGCAGAATCCATGGCCCGCTCATGCACCACCCGGCCCGGAAGGCTATCGGTCCGCCGTGCCATCATAGATTCATAGTTTCCTCTTCACGGGGCGCAGCGCTGTATGCCCCCGTACTGTACTCCTGCGTGCGCGCCTGATGAGTGATGGCACACGTCACAACTCATTATGTGGTTCCGTTGTTTGCGCGACTGGTTTTCCATATAATACTCCCCTGACGATTAATCAGGTTCCAACCAAGCTGCTGGTCAACGGCACAATCCTCATTCTCTTTTCTTCCGTGCAATTATCAAACATCAGAAATCGTAGTTGGGTGGGTTGGATCAGAAGCTCAACCAAGCGCGAGAGAAGGCTTTATTGGCAGAGAAATACCGGGACAGAAAACCAATAAGAAAATGTTACGTTTTGCCACCCACATTTCGTGCTGTAAAAGCGAGACAATTCACCTCCGGGCCGGGCATCATGATGCGCGTACGACCCGGGCGATCGACCGGACATATCCGGGTGAAAGCTCACGAGCAAGCTAGTTCTACGGCACTATCATGCGATGATTTTTACCCGTCTTCTTGGTGGTATGATGAGGAACGGATGGATGGCGTCGTTTTCCAAGTGGATGTCATCGCTCACAAGAGGAGAGGAGGAGAGACATCGTCCCTTTTCACGTGTACTCGGCAGCCTTGCGAGAAGTTGAAAGGTGTTGATGCTGCAAGCTATGCACCAGCGATATTCCACCATGGTATTATTTCACCAGCAATTAATCAGTTGATGCAGTCAACGACTTCCCCTGAAACAGTCATTTGTTTTATAATGTGGGAGTCTCTCTTTTTTTTTTGCTAATATTTTGAAAGTGGGTGTCAAAGACAAAGCAGCAATGTTCCCACAGGTTTGGTCAGGCAGTGGTAGTACGAGAGAAGCATAGTACTGGGAAGAAATGTTTGGCATGCCCATCTTAAATCGGGCACAGTCGGGCAGAGCACTCAGCTATTTTTTTAGCTAACCCAAGCAGCGTTTAGCGAGAGTGGACCCAAAGTAGGGTAGTTTTTTGGTGCGAGATACCGCGGGTAAAAAGCGAGCGGAGCCCTACTGCTCCAAATCCGGCACTGCAGAGAGGGACCGCATTATCGTTTTACCGTGGCCAGGCCGCCTCGGCCTTCACGCGGTGGCCCAGCGCGCGGGCGACTCGCGCGACCGGCCGGCCGCTTCTGCGTGCCGTAGCCCGTAGTAGACGACCTCACGCCGTCCTCCGTGCCGCCGGCGCTCCCAACGGCTGGCCGCGTGGTGGTCTCGCCAACGAACCCGGCGCCGGCCGGTAGGCTTGGGGCAGCCCCGCTTGGGCATGTCATTTCCTGCGTGACGTACGGGCGCCGCGCCAGGCCGTTGCGGTAGGTAGATCCCAGTGTCGGGCCGGGATGGTGCGTGTCAGTGTGTGCGCGATCGATCAATGTTGTTTTCCCGGTTGAGAGATAGCGACGAGGAAGATGATCGATGGCACGGTCGATGCCTGTCATGCCATGCATCTACTCCGGCGCCGGAGTAGAAGACTTACGGCGCCACGGCGGTAGCTGAGGTTGCACGGTACGGTAGTATGATTTGTTATTTCTCATATACTATGCGTATTTTAAGTAAGGCGCCCGAAAGTATCCATCTGTCCGGCCGGCCGGAAAGCGACGCTATGCTTTAGTACGCCCCTACGGCTAGAGTAGAGTGCAAACGAAGCGCGCGCCCATCCAAAAGCAAGTGAAAACGCGCATAAACCCGGCACACGCACGCCTAATCCCAAACGTCCGTAGTAAAATACAGTACTCTTCTGATAATAATAATACACGATCAACGTGCGCGCGTGCGCGGAAGAACAGCGCATGCGGCAACAAGCAAGAGCGTACACGAACGAGACCAAACAAAGCCGCTCGCAACGTGCCGGGTAACTACAGTACGACTTACGCGAGCCCCCGGGCAGCTTATTATTACAATAAACAAACAAAAGCTTTGATCGTGTCTCACCCAACCGGAGGCTACTGGAACTGTAGGCGCCGTTAAAAACTCACCAGGGACATTGTTTAAGTAATCGGTGACCTGTGCATGTGGCCGAGAGATGCTCCGGCGCTTATAATACGTTAGCCGAAACAGTAGTTAGCATAAATAATGCTCGGCTAACACGGCGCTGCGCGTGGTGCATTTCTCTATGCGGAAATGTTCGGGCCTTTCTGTGCAGAAAAGAAAAGGCGACGATCGCGTTCTCCGTATCCCGCCGTGCTTTCGGACATTCTTCTGTGATTATTTATATGTGTCCGGCTCGGCTTGGGCTTGGAACCAAAGCATGCATGCATGCATGCATGGGTAGACATAGATTAAGCTGGGATTGGTTGCGGGACAGCCCTGCCGGTGAGCAGCGGTCGTTGCGGTCTGCCGGGATATGGATGGATCTTCTAGTTCAAGATCAGACATAGTATGTGCTGGGGCAGGTGGTGATAAGTCTGTCTGTAAGCTAGCACGACACGCCCGCACCAGCTTGGAGATGATGATTGAGCTCCTATGATTATGTGTTGCGTATATTCATGTCGTTGACGAGATCAGACACCCCGCAGCCACACACACATTTGGTGAAGCCCGAGCCATGCAATCGTGCCGTATCGAGAGCATAATTAACCAGCTATCTCCTGGCTGATCTCGTGCAGTAGTGCTGCTGTCTAAAATAAGATGGGCGGGCGATCGCGCGAGCAAAGGGAAAGCAGGATGGCTGAGAAAAGAAGAAAGTAAAAGCAGATGAGAGCGAGATATGTCCGAGGCGAGCGAGGAGGGATCGACCGATCGCTGTTGACTATTGACCACCACCTTCTCCCCGGTCCGTCCGTCCGTTTGTGGAGCGCGTGGGCGCGGGCCCGCCGCCAGATTTGGGAGGATCCCCCGCGGAGCAGATCCCCGAGACCGCGACGCGCGCACCCACCCGCGGACGGATCAGCCCAACCGACTGCTGCCGCGACCGACCGCGCGTCCCCACCCCCCCCCCACCGCCACCACCCGTGGGATGAGATGAGAAAATCCGCAGGCGGATCACCGTATCCCGGCCACGAACCGAATCAGAACCACCGCTTCCCGCACCGTCCCGTCGTTCGCTCGCGGCTCGGGTGCGTCCCAGCCGTGCATGCCAAGCTCGTGGCCGGGTGTGGTCGATGGATGCATGGATCGATGGACGACGGGGGTGGTGCCGTGGTGGCGTGGGGTGGGGTTCGGATAAGGGAGGGAAAGGGACGGGACAGCGGCAGCGACGGCTGGCTGGCCTGGCCTGCTGGGCCGGGGAGGCAGGCAGGGCCGCAAAAGGCAAGCGGGGCCCACCGGGGATGGGGAGAGAAAAGGAGGCCCGGTTTATTTTAGTCGGGCGCGTATCTCGTAAAATCCAGGAAATTCGATCGTCCACCCGTGGCTCTCCTCTGCTCTCCTCTCCTCTGGCGACGAAAAGCAACAAGCAGACCACACCCGAGAAGCGGACCGGCAGCGAGGCCAGACCGGCAAAAGCGACCCTGCTCTCCCCCCTCCCTCCCTCTCGCCCAAAGCGGAGCAGAGCTCCTGTCTCATCCTCTTGCTGCTGCTCGCGCATGTGAGCTGATTGGGCGGCGCGGGGATGGGGATGGGGGAGGCGGAGGCTGGGTCGCCGGCGGTGTTGGAGGAGGAGGAGGAGGAGGAGGAGGAGGGGGGCTGGGGGTGGCGCGCGAGGTCGAAGCTGAGCGCGGTGCTGGCGGCGCTGTGGGTGGTGCTGGTGGTGACCGGGGTGACGGCGCTGCACCGCAGCCTCCGCCACGGCGCGCTGGTCAAGGCCGAGGAGGGCATCGTGTGCATGTGCGAGGAGCGCGCGCGCATGCTGCAGGACCAGTTCGCCGTCTCCGTCAACCACGTCCACGCCCTCGCCATCCTCGTCGCCACCTTCCACTACGAGAAGCAGCCGCCCGCGCTCGACCAGGTCCGCCCCTCCGCCCGGCCCCGACCACCCACCCACGCACGCCCTCCATCTCCATGTGCGCCGTACCACGGCAGCTCCAACAATTGTTATTGCCTCCTCGGCTCCACTGCCGCGCGAATTCTCTGCCGATTTGTGGGCGCCATGCTCAGATGCTCGCTGGCTCTGCGCCCGTAGTTAATCGCCTGTCTTCTCAGCCCTGGTTCCTGCTGCCTCCCACATCCATTACGATGATATACCTTGACCATGCAGCAGTACATGCTCTGCCTTTGCCTCTGCGGCTGCTCCCTCTCCATTTAATTCATGCGAGAGCTTTCCGGGCCTGCCATGAAAGGACATGCCATGCCAGTACCAACGTTTTACTGCAGCCTGCAGCATGCATGCCAGCCTTCTCAACAGGAGCTCCTGTTTCGCGGTTTGAGTTTGACTGCGGGTTGCTCTGGCTTTAAATTAATGCGTGCGCTTCTTCTTGTTCTTGGAGCAGGACACCTTCGCGGACTACACGGCGCGGACGTCCTTCGAGCGCCCGCTGCTGAGCGGGGTGGCGTACGCGCAGCGGGTGATGCACGCCGACAGGGAGGCCTTCGAGCGGCAGCAGGGCTGGATCATCAAGACCATGAAGCACGAGCCCTCCCCGCCGCAGGACGAGTACGCGCCGGTCATCTACTCCCAGGAGACGGTGTCCTACATCGAGGGGCTCGACATGATGTCCGGCGAGGTCCGTGGTGGCCTCCCTCTGCTCTGTTTTTTCTCAACTTGTTTTTTGGGGCTCTGAAGGTCTGTGTTGCTGCTGCAGGAGGACCGGGAGAACATCCTGAGGTCCAGGGCCACCGGGAAGGCCGTCCTCACGAGGCCATTCAGGCTCATGTCGAACCACCTGGGCGTGGTGCTGACGTTCCCTGTCTACCTTGTCGACCTTCCCCCGGATGCCAAGGTGGAGGATCGTGTTGCTGCTACCGCGGGGTGAGGCTTCCCCTCCCCGCGATCAAATTCATTTCTCTTCTACTCCGTATTCTACTCCACTGTAGAACTGCCAATTCACCGCCATTTGCTGCCCACTATGCTGCTCATAAAGGAAGCACATTAGTTTGTCAGAGCGCATTAGGACTGCTGTCACTAACCACAACAGTGTGCTGCACTGCTGCTACATGTTTTACTTCACTGTATCAGAAAATGAAAGAAGGTTTACAGAGGTTTCTATTCACAGTTCCATTGTGAGTACATCATTGATCAAAATGGTTCTTTTATATCTGACCTTTTTAGTGCCTTCTTAGAAGGCTCCGATTGGCATCAAGCTGGCTATTCAAAAGCACCTATTCATTACTATTTATGGATATAGTAGTTATTTGGGACTTGAAAGCACCTCTTTTGAGGTGCAAACGAAATAGTCTTACTAAAACTAGTAAGATTCCCCTAACTAACTGAACTCGACGGTTCGGCGCAGCTCAGCACAACAACCGCAAACTAAACCCAAATTCTGATTTTGCTTGACAGATACCTTGGAGGCGCTTTCGATGTAGAGTCACTTGTGGAAAATTTGTTGCGGCAGCTAGCTGGCAATCAGGAGCTGGTGGTCAATGTTTATGATGTCACAAACCATTCAAATCCTCTTGTCATGTATGGGTCTGAAGTCCCTCTTGGTGCCCCCTCACCCTCACACACCTGCACGCTAGATTTTGGTGATCCGTTCAGAAATCATCACATGATATGCAGGTGAGGACGTGCGGATTGGTCATTTTGATTCTGTCAAAATGTTTTTTTTGCATCTTTTTTACCCCTCTGTCCATTATTGTGTGCAGATACAGAAGCGAGCCCCATGTTCCATGGTCTGCTATTACTACCCCATCTGGTGTCTTCGTTATACTTATGCTTATCGGCTACATAATATATGCTGCCTGGAATCGCTATGATAGCGTTAAGGAAGATTGCCGGAAAATGGAAGCACTGAAAAAACGGGCAGAAGCCGCTGATGTTGCTAAGTCTCAGGTCAAGTTTTGTTGGAAGTTGCTAGCTGTTGAGATGTTCTAAGATTATGATCTAACATACCCTTCTTTGTCATTGCCAGTTCCTTGCAACTGTTTCTCATGAGATCAGGACACCCATGAACGGTGTGCTAGGTGATTCTTTTGTATAAATCCTATGCATTCCAGCTTATTGTTCATGTAATTCCTTTCTTCCAAGGGAAGTGACTGGTTTATGTTTTTCTTGTTTTTGTAGGAATGCTTGATATGCTATTAGACACAGAGCTGAAGTCAACCCAGAGAGATTTTGCGCAAACTGCCCAAATCTGTGGAAAGGCATTGATATCCCTAATTAACGAAGTGCTTGACAGGGCCAAAATTGAAGCTGGCAAGTTGGAGCTAGAGTCTGTACCGTTTGACCTTCGGTCCATCCTTGATGAGGTCGTCTCTCTATTTTCTTCGAAGTCAAGAGAGAAGGGAATTGAGGTTAGTTTAAATTTGTTCGGAAACTGGAAAAATATCATCAGGCATGCTAATGCATGATCATACTGTACATTATTCGCCCTAACGTTTCTTCATTTATTCAGTTCTTAAAATACTCGCATTTCAGGAAAGTATTTTGCTTAGTTAACTCATTGGTTGCTCTCCTAATTTCTGTTTACTCCTCAAATCGTAGCTTGCGGTATATGTCTCTGAAAGAGTTCCTGAAATCCTGCTGGGCGATCCTGGAAGGTTCCGTCAGATAATTACAAACTTAGTTGGGAACTCAATTAAGGTAAATGTGCACCGAAGTCCCACCTTCTCTCGTAAAAAAAAAACATGCCTGTGTTGACATATCGGACAACTGGGTTTACTTAAATTGAATTATGCCCCAGCTTACATTGTATTGTTGTTTGCGCTGTGCTTACCTTCTCACAGTTCACAGAAAGGGGACACATTTTTGTGCAAGTTCACCTGGCAGACCATTCAAATCTAGCAACTGAACCAAAAGTTGAATCAGTCGCGAATGGCATCAATGGACATATAGATGAGACAAGTGTTGTATCCACAAGCGTGCCACACAATACACTAAGTGGTTTTGAGGCTGCTGACAGCAGAAATAGCTGGGAAAACTTCAAGGCTTTGCTTTCTTATGACACAAATGATATGGCGTATGGAAGTGATTCTGGGAATGTCACTCTTGTAGTAAGTGTGGAAGATACAGGGATAGGTATACCAATTCATGCCCAAGGCCGGGTCTTCATGCCTTTCATGCAAGCTGATAGTTCAACATCTAGAAACTATGGTGGGACTGGAATTGGATTGAGTATCAGCAAATGTCTTGTTGAACTAATGAGTGGTCAGATAAACTTTGTCAGTCGACCCAATGTTGGGAGCACATTTACATTCACCGCAGTCCTGCAACGGTGTGAGAGAAATGCTATTAATGTCAGCAAGTCTGCTTTGTTGCATCCTCTGCCATCCAGTTTTCAAGGTCTATCCACACTGCTGGTTGATAAAAGACCAGTAAGAGCAACTGTAACGGAGTATCATTTGCAAAGACTTGGCATTGCCTCGAAATCTGTACGTACCATTGAGCAAGCACTCGGTGTTTTGCTTGGGAGAAATGGCACTTCGCTAACCAGGTATTTATCAATGACAACTTACATTATAAGTGCTTCCTGAGTTACAAATGTGAAGTGATAAGTTGCCATTTTTAGAGAAAAGGGAAGTGGAATATGCTTTCATCCTTATAAATATTTAGCTTTTTCAGAAAATATGCTACAAGAATTTGATTGCAAATAGGTTGATAGTGGCTGTAGAGTATAATATTGACCATGTCATGTTGTTACTGCTTGTTCCATCGCATTTCTGATTATTTGGTAGAATGGATTCTTGGGTTTGCTTTCATGTTGTATTGCTACTACTATGAAGTTTAGTTCTTCTGTTCATGACTTAAAATTTGTAGAATTGGATGTCGACTCCTTATTTTCAGAAAGAAAAACACTTCATTATTTCGTAAGCAAGTGCACTTTTCAAATAACTACTAACATGATTCTTAACTATGTTATTTGACATATTTTTATAGCCAGTTTTATCCTGTTGAACTTAATGTTATATGAATTTGTTGCAGCATGCCCAGGAAACAACTTTCCATGTTATTAGTTGAAAGTGACTCATGGGGCTTAAAGATGGACGTCCCCTTGCGTACTAGATTTTTGGAGATGAAACAGAACGGGTGTGAATCGGTGTTCCCTCAAGTTATTCTCCTTTCATTGGCTGATTCAGACAAAATGAAAGCGGAATATGCCGTTGATTCTGTCATCACAAAGCCTCTGAAAGCAAGCACACTTGCAGCTTGTCTATTCCAATCACTTGGTATCAGTATCACACAGGCAAACAATGAGAAGAAACATCATGGCCCAGACTCTCTTTATGGGTTGCTTCTTGGAAAGAACATCTTGGTGGTCGATGACAACAAGGTAAACCTTAGAGTTGCTGCTGGTACACTAAAGAAATATGGGGCAAAGGTGGAGTGCGTGGAGAGTGGAAAAGATGCTCTTGAACGTCTGCAAGTCCCACACAAGTTTGATCTCTGTCTGATGGATATTCAGATGCCAGAGATGGATGGGTAAGCTTATATGCTATCAACCTATTAAACTTATACATAGTAAACTTGAGCATATTTGTTTTTACATCTAACCCTAAAACTTGACACACCATCAGTCCCAATTTGTACAAGCACAATCACATGACAACCTGTTCTTGTTGAGTTATATTTCTGTTTCTTCTTTCATGTCAGTTATAAGTTATAACATGTATATATCTGACCTGAAAAAACATGTATATATCATCTTGATAACAATGGCTGATTGGGAACAGTACCACATTCCAAGCTACATATGATTGAATGTGTCACTAAAGAAATTATACCTTTTGAAATCTAAACCCCTAATTAGAGGCTTGTGTTCTATCTAATACTGTAGTAATTACAACACCATGTGATGATTATAATACTAAAGCTAGTATACAGAAATATGTGGCGGTTCCTTGTAGATTCTCATATTTGTGTAGCCATGGCCTCATGGGTGTTTAACTTGAGTCAATATCTCTTGTGTAACCAGTACAGTACATGTTGGTTGCACGCGTCTCCTTTTAATCGCTGCACACGTCTTTGTACTTGAGTCAATATACCACCCTTGTGCTTCTGTTTAAAGGAATACATGTATTTTTGATACGCTAGGTTTGAGGCAACCCGGCAAATACGGGCAATTGAAGCAAAGGCACATGAGCAGAGAGACAATGCTGATAATTCAGATGCAGGTAGTACAGCAAAGAAGGCCCAATGGCATCTACCGGTCCTGGCAATGACTGCCGATGTTATCCAGGCCACTCATGAGGAATGCACAAAGTATGGAATGGATGGCTACGTCTCGAAACCCTTTGAGGAGAAGCAGCTGTTCAAGGCAGTGCAGAAGTTCTTGGGACCTAGCGCATCCAGCTGACGACAATCCGCGCATTCCGGTGTGTGCATTGACTGGGAGAAACTCTGACTGAACGGAGGCAGCTATGTTTTGTGCGATCCTTCAACGGAGGATGCATTCTGATTCCGGTGCTGCCCGCGGTCGCGGCTTCTCCGGAGTCCGCGCGACGATCAAGTTCGTGGCGAGGCGGGCAGCCCAGAGAGGTAACAGAGCTGTACATGTATTGTATTGGCAGGCCCTGTCTTATTACCGTAAGCTAGGAGAAACATATGCCGAAGGGCGAGCACTGCGTTGGGCGCTGTTGGGGAGCAGCATTGTGTACTGTACTGTACGCGTTGATCTAGATCATAGTTTTTGCTGTACAGCTTCCACGGTTTTTCTGCTCCGGTCTGCTGTTGACTTCACGGCACGCAGACATGGTAAGGCTGGGAAAAGAGAGATTAATTTTTGGCTGTTTTACTCCGTACTGGAAATGTGCCGGTATGTGTGGGTTAAGCTGATGTAAATGGGTCGATTGCATTTCCATGTGGATATGTATTGGGAGGAAATAATGAATCGATTATGGGAAATGTGTTGGGAAGGAGCTGTTGAGTCCAACTGTGAATGTTTGTATCACCTTCCATTCTGTTCGAGTAACGATTTAGAGGAAATCTCCCTCCAAAGTACTTATCCGTTAGCAAACCCTAGATCCATGTGGGGGAGGGGACTTAACGATCTTTAGAATGAATGAGAGGAGCTAGAATTCACTGGCTTTAGATCACTGGAGCAACAATTTGCGCTTATAAGATCCTTGCTAGAGCGAGCTTGGAATTTGCAGATCATAATGCTGAAAGGAGATAAGCAATGTGAGTGCTGTGATACACCACCTCGTCCTAAATTTCCGAATAAGGATGGGCAAGAAATTGTGGTTACACGAATTCAAGATGGCATATTCTCGCCATGTGTAATTTCCTATGAATAAGGAGCTCTAATAAACTACTCCACGCGTTCCTAAATATAAGTCTTTTTAGAGATTCCAATTTAAATCTCTAAAAAGACTTATATTTAGGAACAGAGGAAGTAGTTAGAGAGGGCATGAAACAATATTTGACATTTAAGTAGTAAGAACAGTAATGTATTGCTCCAGGTGCGGCTGGTACCTTTTCCAAATTACTCCCTTCGTAAACTAATATAAAAGCGTTTAGATCACTACTTTAGTGATCTAAACGCTCTTATATTAATTTACAAAGGGAGTAAGTCGCTATGCGAGCGAAGCCCCCAAACTCCTCGATGCGAAACTGAATGTTGGTTTATTGGAGAGATGCAGCTAAACATGCGCCGTGGGAAATGTAATGCACTAGACACATTATGTGTGCACCTTAAGATCTATCTGATCGGCACCTTAATAATTTTCGAGATGGTAGGTCAGTAGAGAATATCTTTGTTTTCATCAGAAAATAAAAGAAGAAAGGTTTTATTGATTGCTCCTTAACGCAAGCATCGATCGAAGCAATGACTCACAGTTTGAGACCTCAAGTCATCTGGGATTGGAACGACTGGGTACCCTGCAATTCAAGTGGCTTCTGCTGGCCACTACACTCTATAGGTAGACTTGTTTGCGCAAGGGAAACGGGGATTGCCGGTCCTACAAGAGTTTGAGCATAACATAAAATGGACACCAAACATCGGCTGAGAAAAAATATACTCCCTTAACTTTGTACTAAATCTGAGACACTTATTTTGGGACGGAATGAGTACCACAGTAGAGACCGTAGCACGTCCCTGCTACTCTCTGTTTAGTTAGTAGAGATCTAAAGATCTTATATTTGTTTACAGAGGGAGTATAAAGAAAGGTACTCCCTCCGTCCCATAATATAAGAGCGTTTTTTTACACTAGTGTAGTGTAAAAAAACGCTCTTATATTATGGGATGGAGGGAGTAAAAACCAGTACTGTAGTAAGGGCCCGTTCAAGTCCCTCCGCTCCACGAGGCCACTCCCGGAGCTGGCGGAGTTCCAGCTAAAAACTGCCGAGCGAGCGAACAAGTACTCCGCAGATTCTTAAATTCCAGGGAGCGGGTGGACTGCCAAACAGCTCCTAAATCTCACTGAAACCACTCTACTCTGCATTTCCAAGACCAGCGCTATTGTCTTGACTACTGTAGTAAATCTCACTGAAACTCATCCTGCTCAGACAAGATCTGGTGAGAATCAGACACAGGGGAGTGCTCAGAGGAGCTCGTGCTGTGGCAAGCAACTGATGAGTAGAGAGTACTGTTCATGACCTCCTGAGAGCAATTCACAAAAAGGAACAGTGTATAGCATGTGACGGTCACTTTTCAAAGAAATGTCATGGGCACAATTAGTATGCTCTTCTTCACCCAGACCCAGACGTGTGTTCTTTCTCCAAGCCTACAAGATCAGGAGAAAGCCAGTAATGCTTTCCATGACACCAATTTTTCTGTCATGACATCTCATGAGGTGCTACTGCACTAGCATATGCATTAAACTTGACAGTGGCTACACCTAAATATACAACAGATCCTGCTTCGAAGAACGGCCAATTCAAATTGTGCCGCACATGGATTTGTAATTTTTTTGGCATGATAGTTGGTCAGTTGGATCTTCTGAAAATGCCCACACCCGCAGTGCAGCCACATGAACAATACTGCTTGCAAATACTTCCACATAGCAACTTTTCCTCGCCCAATTGCTTGTTTATGCTCAAACTTGCCTCTCGCTCATCGGACTGCAGCAAGTCTACAATCACACTCAGACCACTATAGCACGGCAGGAGGTTGCCTTCACAACCAGAATTCTCCTCGGGCACAAGGACTAGTCATGGACAGGGGTTTGTAGAAACTTGTTATCCATGTGCCAGAACCATGAGTTGGTTGCGAGATCTTATGGGTTTCACCTCTAGCCTACCCCAATTTGTTTGGGATGCTTTGTTGTTGTATTTTATCACACACACAGAGAGTAGTATTGTCTTGCTATTGTCATGCCTTCACCCTTCACATTTCCATATCCGGTTCAGTGGAGAGATGACTAAATTCGTCATGGCTTTTCTTCTCAGCCATGGAATCGACATGGCCACAGCTTCAACAGTTTGGCGTGACCAAGATTTCTTCAGACACTGCCCATGGTTCCGGTGCAGCAAAAATGGACCTGAGATCCGGTTTCCGCTCCAACTTGAATCCAGCAATTCATCACGTGGAGCAATATGCGCGAAGATAGAATGCTCTGGCCAAGACACTGTCCTACTTCACCCAGTTCTTGGCCCATTCAATGTCACTGCCAGAGACTATAGCTTATCATCGCCCCGCTTGTGCAAGCGTGCCATAAAGTTCAGAAGTTCATCTCGCGGAGTCTACCAGCTAACTCCAACCATCAGTGTAGTCTCTATATGGTGAACCAGGAAAGCTTTTAGGCTGTTCAGGCGAGATCACGCCAGTTCACAATTTTATGGCTAGCCCATTCTCCTGCCTTAGCAACGCAACCTACTTCTTGTATTTGGTGAATGCTAAAGAAGCCGTCTATGTTCTTCCATTGGACTGCAGAGTCATCTCAGATGTTGTCATTCCCATATTAGGTGGACCAGAGACACCATCTATTGCCTTCTATCCAGGAACGGAAGAAGCGCACAAATTTTATGAGATGAAAGTCTACTGGGATACAGAGCCACCATCCGTTGCCTTCAATTGCACGGAGTGCCAACAAGATGGGTGACCCTGCGCATTCAGCTCACAAAGGAACCAACATTTTGTGTGCCTCATCCTCATGGTATCCTTTCTAACAGAACAAAACCTATTTTATGTCTTAACTTAGTTTAATACTCCCTCCGTCCCAAAATAAGTGTCTCAACTTTGTCCTAACTCTAGTACAAAGTTGTACTAAGCTTGAGACACTTATTTTAGGACGGAGGGAGTACGTTAAATCTTATTAGGAATCTCCAGTTTTTATAGTTCAGTTATTTACTACTGCTTGAATGCTGTAACTTCCAGGAGATTCACTGCTATAATATTTTTCTGAATCAATACAGCATACAAATTTGACTAACTACCTCTAAAGGGAATAATGGCATGTTTCCCCTGGCAACATACAGCTATATGGTTACAACTTTCAGAATTGTGCAAAGTCATGCATAGTGCCCAACTTAATTGCTAAGAAAAAAGACCCAAAATTGTAGCAATGCAAAATTATGCATGTTTTAGATGTCCTTTGATTTCATCAGGTGATGCGAGCCAGTATGACAGACTGGTGACTATGAGATGAGAAATAGATGCTTTTGTAACCTTCACTACCTTACCCTAATCATTCTCAATCTCCAGTAATGACTCCCTTTAGTCCCCAGAGCTAGGACCATGCAAAAACTTGCTTCTCATGTTATAATTTTTCCAAAAGGAATATGGCTTCTGATGATATCAGATTAATGTAAAGACCATTTATCTTTTACATAGACTAATATTAAGAGGCTGTTCCTAGAAAACCAAACTTTTTCCTATCTCATTGGCCAAAACAAAGTTATTTTGCCTTTTATGTACTACTAAACCATCAATGAGATCTTATTGTTCATTGCAGGTACCACTTCCATTCAAATTTTCCTTTGGCTACACATTTTTTTGGAACAAAGAAAAGTATCTGCTACAGATAAATTATATTAGCTATTCTCACTCCTACATTCCCTTATCCTCATTAAATCTGTAAGCTGCGCCTTTCTATCGTTAGATAATGTGCTGATTACCTGTACACTGTATTTATGCAGCTACATCATCAGTGGGTGGCTTTGTACTTCTTGTGTTGATGGTGGCTACTATCTTTCACTGAAGATGAGATATAACAAAGAGATACATTTGAAGGTTGAAATGTTTAACAAGGTGAAATAACAACAGCATACAATGTGGATCAAAGCCTTCCTCTTGCATCATGGCAAAACAAAATTCTGGGCTGTCTTTAGTACAGCCACTTATAAAGAATGAAGTAACAGCGTATTATAGATGTAATTCTGAACTAAATTCATAAGAACTACATCTGCCTCAATTATTAAACATGTTTCTTCTCTAAGACATGGTGCAAGATTAAATCAGGGTTTTCATGAGAAAGGTAAATTTACCTATCTTGCTTCTGTGCTAGGATGAAAATCCTGATTCGACAGATGGCCCAACAGGCATTAACAAAACAAACAAAGAGCTGATTTATTTTCTTCTTCAATTAGAAAAGCAAATAGGATCTCCCATGAATTCAGAAACCTCGCTACGCACCCATGGCAGTCTTTTTGCCCCTCTTGGATGTTGACGATCCATTCTCCACCAAGATCCTAGACAAAATGTCAGCTTGCTTTGAGTATCCTCCAGCTTTTAAGCTATCCATCAAAGCATCACACCCCTTCTGGTCTACAACACCTCCTTTGTGCTTGATCTTGCAGAGCATGGAGTAGGCTGGCAATGTCTTCTCCTCAGTGTACAGGGCTTCCAGGACTTTGTCATAGGTTGAGAAGCTAACTTCAAAGTCCCGATCCAACGCAAAATCAGCCAGCTTATGTGCCTCCATCACTTTGTCCTTCTGGCAAAGGGAAACAAGCAACTTATCTAGATCAGGCACAAAGCCATTTTCCACCATCAGATTGACACGACCAATCGCCTCCTCTACATGACCCCTCATGAAGAGAGCTTCCAAAATCATATGTGCCATATCCATGTTCTCAGTAACCCCCTTCTCGATCATACTCTTCATGACCCTACTTGCAGTCTGAACCCGGCCATCATTGAAAAGCGACACCATGACAGACTGGAACAGAGCTGGCCTTGGTAAGTGACCATGCACCATCATGCTGTCCAATGCTGTCTTTGCATCAGCTGGCTCATTTTTCTTCAGGAAACTATCAATAAGTAGTGCATGCGAATGGGGGTCAGTAGGGACACCACGGCGTGTCATAATGGAAAGAATCTCCTTTGCAGCCTCCAGCGCACCTTCCTTTGCATGCCCACGGATAAGACTGTTGAATGCAGACTTGTCATCCACGCCTTTCTTCATCAGCTGCCTGAAGAACGTCTCAGCCTTGTTTGTATTTCCATTGTTGCACAGATACTCGATCACTGGATTATAAGCCGGTGCTTCCAGCACTGGACTCTTTGGGCTAAGCAGTGTGCCCTTCTCAAGAAGCTCATCGAGCACCTCCACAGCACGATCACACTTACCACCTGCACACAAGCTCTCCATCAACACACCGTACTGCCTCGGATCCACCAGGACATGCTTGAACTGCCCGCTCTTCTTATGCACCTCCAATGCCCCATCCAAATCCCCAGCTTTGCACAATGTCGACACGAGCCTCAGAAACACCGATTTGTCCTTTGGCGTGAGTCGTCGCTCTGCCATATCCTCCACTGCCTTCCGGGCCTCCGCGGCCTTGCCCTCGTCATCACAAAGCCCCGGCATCAATGCAGCAAACGTCTTCTCACTCAACCTCAGCCCCTTCTCCCCCATCTCCTTGAACAACCCCACTGCCTCCTCAACCTTATTCGCCTCAACATATCCCTTGATCATGACATTGTATGAGATTGAGTTCCGCTCAAAACCAGCCACCGGCATTTCATCAAACACCTTCCGCACACTCTCCATATCGCCTGTCCGCACCCAGGCATTGAGCAGGGTGTTGTAGGTGGTCACATCAGGCGTCACCCCGTGGTCCTTCATGTCCTCAAAGACCCTCACGGCGGACTCCATCTTCTTGCACAGGCCGAACCCCCAGATCAGCGTGTTGTAGGTGGACAGGTCCGGGACGACGCCGTCGGCGATCATGGCGTTGTAGATCCGCCTGGCCATGGCCTCGCGGCCGCGGCAGAGAATGGCCTTGAGCACGGCGTTGTAGGAGAGCGCGGTGCGGGCGATGCCGAGCTCGGGCATCAGGCGGAAGAGCTTGACGGCCTCCTGCGGGATGCCGGCCTTGCCGTAGGCAGCGACGAGGGCCGCGACAGTGGCCTCCTCAGGGGGGATGGAGAAGGACGGCATGGTCTCGAGGAGGATGCAGCGGGCGTGGTTGAGCATGCTCTTGGACGCGAGGATCGGGACGAGGAGCGCGAAGGTGGCCGGCTCCGGGCGGAACCCGGCGCGGCGGTACGCGAAGCGGAAGAACTGGAGCGAGAGGTCGGCGCGGTCGGCGGCGGCCGCGGCGGAGATCACGCCGTGGACGAGCGGCGCCGTGAGAGTCGGGGAGAGCAGGCGGACCGAGTTCTCCATGCGGGTTGTCCACTTGCGGCGGCGGATCATGTGGAGGATCCTCTCGTGCAGGGGCTCCTCCTCCCGGGGGGCACGGGCCGGGGCCGACTCCAAGGCCTCTGCCTCCGGACCCGCCGCGGCCGTTGCTGCCGGAGCTTCTTCCGGGGTCTCGACGGCGGAGGCAGCGGCGGAGGATGCTGCGTCGATGGTGGGGGCGGCGGTGGAGGAGCAGAAGGCATGGCGGAGGTTGAGGGTGGTGGGTGCGTGGG